>NW_025814094.1:0-143389 GCF_018902025.1 Drosophila willistoni | reverse complement strand
CTATAAAACGATTTATTAGTTTCACGTTCTTTATCCCGTCGATTATATATTGAATTAGAGCTTGATCTTCGATTCTACCGCGCGATGCAATGTCTTTCATTTTATAAAAATATTCTTGCACATTTTCACTTTTGTTTCGCTTTCTTTCGCTCAGTTTTTTATGTAATTCTTTCCTCGATACGGTCTGCCTAAACTCGCTTAATAATGCATTTTTGAGTATTGACTAAGAATTAATACCTCTTTTACTGAAAACAAATAGCTTGGCATTGCCTCTTAGCGACTTTTTTGCAAAAACTAATTTTGAAGGTCATTAAAGTCCATCAAAAGAGCCTGATCTTCGAATTCTGAAAGCCATTCCTCAATTCCAATTGAATTTGTTCCATCGAATGTTCTAATTGTGTCCTATATGTCGCGAAAATCCATACCAAAACGCATAGAAATGTCACTATAACGTCTTTCGTCTCCACTGTTTCTCTTATATCTTTGTAAATTCTCTTTCTCTTTCTGTTCAACGTTTTCTTCTGCATCATTGTACACACTACTGAGAGCGGCACTTTCGTCACCCTCTTGGTCGTCAGATTCGTCGCTGCTTTCGTCGTTACGCTCTTCGTTTTCACAAAACAAACTGCGAAGTTCGTGGAATATATGCGACTGCAAATTCTCTACTTCGTGCCCTATACCGAGTATGTTACATATAGACACGAGATCACGTTCAGACACGTTCTGTTCAACGTATTTTTTCTTGCTTTCGTATTGCGCGTCATTCTCATCGAAGCTGAATCCAGAAAATTCTCTTAACCGTTGCCGATTATTTCTATCTCCCTCTCGCTCATATACATATTTATGCAAAGCAGTAATGCTTGCTTTACTGGCACTAGCAATTTAGCATTAATGAAATTTTTAAACACGGCATTTTGGTTATGATGGGATACAAAAATCTGACTTGGAATAAACTCTATAATCGGTTTTGTCGTCGTTCACGCCACCGGGTATACAGCAGTGTGCGGCGAGGAGCAGTGACGAGTGAGGAGGGTTTTTTGATCCTCGGCGGACACGGTCACACCAAGGAGCGTGACTTGACTTCTAATGGAAATCGCCATTATTAATCTAATACGAGATTTTGCTCCGAATACCCGCACTTTTCTTTTCTTTTTCTTGGACACCGCCTATTTACGGTTTTCACTATGCCTTCATGAGCTGTAATAGTAAAATCATGAAACCACAATTTCCACATTTTCTTTTGCACTACTCGGTACCATAATTATGTTCATTACTAATATACACCAAATAATCCATGACTTTGACATCAGGTATGACTCTTCATCCTTAAAAGAGTCTGAAGATAAATCAATTTCTAGCCAAAATGAGTCTAATTGCGCGATCTCTTCGGCATACATTCGATTTTTTATGACTTATCTCAAATTTATATCCTTGCAATTGCATAGCCCATCTCGCTAGACGCGCTTTAAGATTGGACTGCTTCTTCAACGAAGATAGACTGGCATGATCTGTAACAAACTTAAAAAAAAAACCAAATCTGTAATCGGCGCTGTAATTTCTGAAGTTTGCAATGAAACTTCGATTCCATCGTTCTTTTAGGACTTTGGTGTAGGACAATGCAAAATTGATTCAATGTTGCTCGGATCGGTTGAAATTCCGCCTTTGCCAGTTATGTACCATAAATATTTAACTTCGATCACGCAAAACTGACTCTTCATGAGATTTAACATTAATGTTAGATTTATATCCGCTGGAATTACTTTGTGCATTAACGTGCACATAGTTTGGCATTACTCGAAATTGGTACAAAGGCCTTCCTGGAATAGTAAATGGTCCACTTGCCAATACGCATCCTTACGATCGATTTTATTAATGATTTCGGCACGAGGAAGCGGTGCGAATATCCCATCAATACTTGGCGACGGATATGCATCTTTTGTCGTATACGCATTTATCTTTCTAGCATCTTGACATAATCTCACTTTCTCAGGTTCAACTACTAATCTCATCGGAGAACTCCACAGACTATTCGACAACTCTATAACTCCTAACTTTATCATTCGATCAACTTCGCTATATATTAATTGTTCCACCGCTGTGGATACGATCCGACATCTATATGATGTGTAATCAATGTTGTTCGCCCAAGCCCTTTCCTTTCCAATGACACAAATAATGAAATAATGGCTTGAAGTTGAAGTTGTCTCTTTGACAGTCAGATAATGGGTATGATTGTTTGTCCTTACTTTCTGGAATGATGAATTCGCTCTCGTAATCTAAAGCTGATAACAAACCTGGCGCAAATTGAAACGCTTTCTAAAAATCTATTCCCAATATCATCCATTTCTGAATGGATGGTATATGATAAATAATTTTATCCGTCTGGTTTGTCTTTATAGGTAATATCTAGCGTAATGAAACTGGTTGATCTTGTCCATCCGCTGTTTAAACTTGGGAAGAAACACGACCGAACTTTGGATCCCTTGACTAATCTTCTGAAGCCAAAGCTGACCCCACGCAACTTATGTTCGCGCCGAAAATTTAAAAATGTTCACGAAAATTTAAAAATGATACTTCCGCATACAATCTTCCATCCGACTTTTCATGAATCATTGACGAAATAAGCAAACGTTTAGTTTGTCTAACTACTTTCCAAAAAGTTCGCAATCGCATAGTAGATCTCTTTGTTCGTGCCAGAGTTGAAAATAGGTTGTTTCAAAAAATTCTACTTCAAGCGTTGTTTATAGGGCGATATAAGTGGAGTCTTATTGTAACAGTTAAAAGATAAGTCTGGTATTTTGTTTGCTTGCTCCATTGGTTCTGAGCTAGCCGGTAAATCAGGTAATATTTCAATTAGAGATTTTCCAGGACCATCCGAGCTTTCACAGATGGACCCTTCACTAAGTTTTCCGCTTTCTTGGCGATAGAATTTTTACATTGGACTTTTTTCAGTTGTCCCAGCCATGTCCCTCTGCATCACAATTCCAACACCGAAATACTTTAACCGGGGCTTGCACTGCTTCAACATTGTACACATTTAAGTCCATCTTTTCGGTGAGTTCGAACTTTTCTTGCTCTTCTATTTCCGCAATGTTGCGTTTAGCATACTGAAAATTGGCTGAAGTTTTATTTGCTCTCCTAGAGACTACAACCCCTAATAAATTTTCGCGCATTTGCACTAGCTTTCGAAGATGAGGTATAGAGAGAATAGGTATATACAACAATTAATGACGAATGTCTGGCAATAAATTACGTTTGAGCAAATGAATGAGTTGTTCTTCGTCTATGCTTTTTGACATACGTGACATCTGAGTCATAATCTCATCGTAAAAGTTTTCAAAGGATTCTCCTACTTTTTGTTTACGCTTTCAAATTCTGACCACTCTAAGTTTACGACATCTCTACGATATCTCCAATACCACTCTTTAGCTTTGCCTACTAAAAGAATATGCAAATTTTGTATAATGCATCTAAATTCTGGTCTAAGCAATCCTCAGTTAACGTTTTGATACAATAAAGAAACTCTTCGACCGTAACTCCTTTTGACGTCAAATTTTACATTCCAACTATGAATTAGCTGTGTAATTAAATCTGTTTCGTCTGAGTTGTAAATGAATTCCTAGGAATACTTTAGTTTGCGCTGTCGCATTTACCTGTTGCTCGGTAATTCCCAGTTGTCCCATTCTTCGGTCTAGTATGGACACTATTTGATTACTAATTCTGTCATAATCAATTTCTACCGATGCTCGCGCTGCTCTTCACAAGAGTCTAAGCTCCTACGAGGGATGTTGGACCCATTTTCTTGAAATCTTACTCGTTTTTTTATCGTCGGACTGCTGCAGACATCTCTATATTTGCACTTACCTGATGAACTTGTTCACCCCCATCTGAGATCTTATGAGATAAGCTTTCTTCACTCCTATTGAGACCCATTTTGACAATTTTCAGTTTAGTTTTAATATTTAGTGATTAAATTTTAATTGGTATTTATCCTAATTCACATTAAGGGTAATGTGAATTTAAAGTCACAAATTTGCGAAAATCAAAGAAAATGAATAAAGAATACACTGGGATGCTCCTGGCATATAATATAGCCATGCCAATATTAATTCACCCCTGAATTGATTGGTCTTAATAGCTGCTTCGCAATTATAAAGAATTCCAAAAATCCAATCCGTTGATCGAATCTTATAGCAAATACATAAAAGGAAAAGAGAAAAAAATATAAAGACACAAAAAGATCCTCCAAGATAGTAATGTAGCGCTCTAGTGGTCGTTGACGTATGAATTCCAAGCTAGATTTACATCGCCAAATCCAGTATTAGCGTAAAAGAAAATGTGCGAAAAGACAAAGTTTACTTAGGCAATCCTACTACTAGAGTCGCTGTGGCAGAATTACTACCATACTATTTCCATTTAGTTGCATAGAGACCGCATCCCTAACATTCAAACTTTACACAATAATAGAATGAAAAGAGAATACCATATACGTCCTAAGAAGTGTTCTAGTGCTCGCTATTGTACTCTGGCTACAACATGAATTCCAAGCTAAATTTTCCTCAGCCGGTAGAGAGCAAAAAGAAAAAGAAATCAAGAAAAGCAATCACACATTCGGTCATTTCTAACGAAGGCTTTATATGGTCTGATGTTATTCGACCCCCTTTACCAAAGTGTAAGGAAAACCATTTTAAGTAAACCTCGCGTCCATGGGACCAATTTTTGGTCTATAGTGTACCACTTTTTTAGCTTCACCACGTTGGGCCGTGACGAGATAATATCAAAAAAAAAAAATTTGGAAATCCCGTGTTTAGGAATAAACATCGTCTTCATCTGAAGCGGCTTCAGCAAATCAGATGCACTATATAAATATACAACTGTACTCTTTTCACAAACAACTAACCTAGAATATGACAGGGATAATAATAATAAGAATTTTTTAACCCCCGAATACGTGGGTGTGAGTCGTACTAGAATAAGATCTCCCAAGAACAATTGTTACCCCCTAGAGCCTAAGATTCTGTATATAAACTCCGTAATATTGTAAATAAAATCAGTTATTATTTTGAATTGAACAAATGAAGATTGGGTTATTTTCCTTCTCCCGGAATCCCTATTCATTTTGGTCCTTCGAGCCGGATGGATCATTTTGGTCCTTCGAGAAAAACTCTGCAGTTTTTCCCCACCAGTGGTAAGAGACTCAGAGATTGAATCAGCTCCTTAAAGTCTGAATTCTTATGCAAGTGTAAATGCTAAGATCAGCTATAGGTACAAAAAAAAATAACTCTTGTTTTCCCCCACTAGTGTTAAGAGACAGATAATACAAAAAGCAAAATATTGATTAATAAATAAAAAGTGTTTGCGACTGAGTTAAATAAAGGCAGTTTGGCTAGTCGAGCAACTGCAATAATTTCGGCGGCGGTAAAAAAATTGTACTTACGGAGTTAGTGTGTGGCGTATTCGAAGCCCTAATATCGAAACTAAAAAAATAATAATTCTAGTATATATATGCACTATATATCGTTGCAAATTTTCAACCAGAAACAGCAGCAGAGCAAGGCGACTGGAAAAAGAACGACGAGCTACCAACAAACTATCGCTACCCATTGGCAGACAAGCAGCGGCAGACAACTCTACTTCGCGGACAACAGTGGCGAACGATGTCAACGACAGGATCATCAGATAAGATATAAATTAAAATAGTTATATGTACTCTTATTATTATTACATACTTATATCGGTATCCTAATAATAAATGCATAAGACAAAAATATTCCCCATCACAACTGAAAAATTGCTAGCAAAGCAACACGAGTTGCATACAAGGTTAAAGAAGCAAGAAGAATTAGATGCTAGTAAGTTTACTAACAAGATTCTTAACGAAGTAAGTGAGATACAGAAGGTATGGAACAGTTACTATAGCCAAATGCTACAGAGTGGAGTAACCGAACACTACTATTTCACAGATGGAGGAAGGTTTAGATATGGCAGCCTGATTAATAGCCAAAGGAGAGCCAAGCAGGCAGGGCACTGTTGGTTCGGAAAACAGTGAAGCAGATGTAACGAGGTTTGAAAAGTTGGATGATAACAAAGTAGAGGCGCGCGGAATGCGACCTCCAGTAATGAAAACGCCAATGTTAACCAGGAGATATTTATGGATAGAGCGCGACAGCTCCAGGAATATTTGGATAGGGTAATCAAAGATTTACGCTCTATAGATTTAAAGGATCAATTATTACCGGGGTTTGACAAAAGATGCAAAATTTAAAAATGCTATGGATGATTTAGAATTCTATGTCCGGAATTCAGTTTTAGAGTTAGAAATGAAAATGAACGATCAGAAAAATTTGAAAGCTGAGAATGTTACCGTGAGAGGCGCAATACCGGTGTTGCAAAAATACAGGTACCCACATTTCTGGAGAACCTAGAGACTGGGACCTGTTTGTGGAATTATTTGCGGAATTAATTGAAAAAACAGATCATTTAACCCCGGCGAAGCAACGAACATGGTAGCTCATTTACTGTCAGGTTCAGATGACAATTATAGTAGAAATAAGACAATTAAATAATCGTTGCGTTTATTCTTGACGGTAAAAATGAATTTTATTTAAAAAATGTTCTTGTGCTTAGCCTAAGAATCCTTAAGTATATATGTATGTATGTATATATGTATGTATATCAGGGCCCGGCACAAAGAGAGCGCTAAAAAGTTTAGTTGTATGTGTGCACTTGCTTTACACTGCGCCAAATTAAACTTCATCAAATTCTGCCTCAAATCAAGAAAACGAGTGCAGCAAATAATCTTATGCAAGAAAAAGATAGAGAAAACAATATATTCTTGATCAGCACGACGAGACGAGTTGAAATAGCCATGACCGTCCGTCCGTCCGTCCGTCCGTCCGTCTGTCCGTCTGTCCGTCCGTCTGGATCAACGCAAACTCCTCCTAGACCGCTGAAGCTACATTTTGCATGTAGGCTCGTATATACTCCCATACAAATGGCAAACTCACGAACAGTGACTTTTCTCAATAACTTCGTTATTTTCTTAGCTATTGTTATGAAATTTAATATTGTTGAGTTAATTACACATATAATGCCAAATTTGATCGAGATCGGTTGACTATATCATATAGCTCCCATAGGAACGATCTTTCGAAAACAGTGGCTTTTGTGAAAACCTGTATTACTTTTGACGCGATTGCTTTTAAATTAAACATTTGTTAGTTTAATATATCTGTTAATGACTGTGCCAAATTTGATAAGGATCGGGTAACTATGTCATGCTCCCATAGGAACGATCGGTGGAAAACAGTGACTTGGATCAATATCTTCGTTATTTCCTATGCTAAGATTGTAGGCCGTTCTTTCGGAAACATTAGCCTTTTTAGCTTAAACGATTTCCAATTTGATATATAGCTATAGGTAAGGAAAGATTTACCAAAAAAGTTGCAAGGGTATACAAACTTTGACGCGGTTGAAGTTAGCCACGGCCCTCTGGTTTTATCGTAGTATTTCTTATTCTTTAACTTATGGTTTTCTAACATTATCCTAGCTCTTTTTTTTTGCTATTTCTATTCTAAATTTTATTTCCTTAGAGTAGTCGTCTAAATTGTATAAAGGATCTATTCTATCGAAAATCTATGAACTGATTTGGTAGTCTTCCAAATACTAGTTCGTATTGACAATATTCATGCACTGCCGAGGGTGTTGTGTTATAACAATAAGTGAAATATTGTATCCAAACATCCCAATCGGACTTATCTGCTGATATGTATGAACGAATATATTCGTTGAATGTTCTATGACTTCGTTCTATTGTCCCTAAAGTCTGGTGGTGGTATGCTGTTGATGTTAGATTTTTAATCATCATGTATTTGCACATATCTGTTATAATCTCATTATACCCTTGCAAAAAGGGTATATTAATTTTGGTCAGAAGTGTGCAACGCATAGAAGGAAGCGTTTCCGACCTTATAAAGTATATATATTCTTGATCAGCACGACGAGACGAGTTCAAATAGCCATGTCCGTCCGTCCGTCCGTCCGTCCGTTCGTCCGTCTGTCCGTCCGTCTGGATCAACGCAAACTCCTCCTAGACCGTAAAAGCTACAGAGCTGAAATTTCGCATGTAGGCTTGTATATACTGCAGGCGTTGTATATCTCGGATTCAGCCGGATCGGATCACTATATCATATAGCTCCCATACAAATGGCAAAGTCACGAACAGTGACTTTTCTCAATAACATTGTTATTTTCTGAGCTATTGTCATGAAATTGGTGAGTTAATTACACATATAAACGACTGTGCCAAATTTGATCAAGATCGGGTGACTATATCATATAGCTCCCATGGGAACGATCTTTCGAAAACAGTGACTTTTGTCAATAACTTCGTTACTTTTGCCGCGATTGCTTTCAAATTAAACATTTGTTAGTTTAATATATCTGTTAATGACTGTGCTGAATTTGATAAAGATCGGGTTACTATATCATATAGCTCCCATAGGAACGATCGGTGGAAAACAGTGACTTTGATCAATATCTTCGTTATTTCCTATACTTAGATTGTAGGCCGTTCTTTCGCAAATGTTAGCCTTTTAGCTTGAACGTTTTTCCACTTTGATGGCTTTAGGTAAGGAAAGAGTTACCATAAAAGTTGCAAGGGGTATACAAACTTTGACGCGGTCGAAGTTAGCCCCGGCCCTCTGGTTTTTATACTCAGTTCCCATGTCCGAAATGAGTATTTTTATTGGACCGTACTGTAGTATAAGATTTTCGAATATAGCTTTAGCTACATTACTTGCACTCTTGAATGCAACTGGAATGGCTATAAAGTATTTTGTCAGATCGCATATTAATGTGACAATATACTCATTTTCATTATCTATGGTAGCGGACCTATTGTGCCCATTATCACTTTATCAAAAGCCTTCGCTGGTGTTTCTGTTATTATCATAGGGGTCTTCATGTGTCGTCGTTTTTGATATTCTACTTATGTACTCTTTGATATGGCGTCCCATATTTGTCCACTAGTAGCGTCTTTTGATTTTTGCCAGCGTTCTGGTAATGCCAATATGACCTGCTTGAATTGGATCATCAAGGTATGTAGACAGTATTGCTTCTTTTTCTTTTTCATTTTCTATTAGGGTTACCGGCTGGAGTAGCACTACTCTTAATGTTTTCAATATAGTATTGACCATATTTTTAAAAGAATCTATTGAAATAATTTCAACGATCTTTTCGCTCGGTGCCACTTTTTGTTGGCTGATTTCAAGTATACCGGCTTGCATTTCAAGCCTTTGGAAGAACTGACCTAGTCCATTGGTGTACAATTCGCTAACATCTATTCTTGCTATAACTTTCTTTCCATGTTTTAATGAACATTTAGATTCTGTTATTCGCAAGGTCACTACTTTCCGTACCTCGTGATTATTGATGACTTCGTATACGTTGGGCCTAAAAGCATCTTGAAGTTTTTGCCTTGTCAAAAATCCTTCGGTATCAACTGCGCAGTTTTTCTGTCTACTTTGTTGCCTGGTAGTGCCTTTCAGGACTTTTGTATTCATATCTTGTAATTCGGATAGTTATCCGCTATAGGGAGTCTGCCACACAATTATCTTTACCTCTCAAATATTCTACTGTAAAGTCGTCTTCTAATTCTAGCCGCATGCGTGTTAGTTTTGAACTCGGGTTCGCACTGTGAAGTGTTTTTCATATATATATATAGTCTGTATATATAGTCTGTGTTCTGTAATACTCTTGTTGCTTTCACCTTTAGTGAATGCTCTTGATGCATATGAAACTGGATGCTGGAGTCCATTGTAGTTTTGCGTTAAAGTTGCTCCACATTCTTGTTTGCTTGCATCTGTGATTATGCAAAATTCTTTGCTAAAATCTGGGTACTGCAATAGATTAGGGTGAATGAGCTTGTCTTTTAAGTATTGGAATGCATTTTCGCATTCTGCTGTCCATTCGAACGGAACATTCTTTTTACATAATCGTGTTATGTGCTAGGAATATTCAACGAAATTTTTTATGAAACGTCTATAGTATTTGCAAAATGCAACGAAACGACTTGCACTATCTGCATCATGTGGGACTGGATAATTCTTGATGACGTCAAATTTTGTGTCGTCTGGCAAGATTCCGTTGTCTGCGCATTTGAGACCTGGAAATGTCACCTCATGCATAAAAAATTAGCATTTTTCTGGATGCAGTTTTAGATTGTTTTTCTGGAAATTTCATAAACATCTATTCAATTTTTAATCATATGTGGCTCAGAACAACCAATAACAATTAAATCATCCATATAGAGGAGTGCTTGGCTAGGCTCAAGCCCTGATAATGCTATTGTCATCATTCTCTGAAATGAATTAGGTGCTATTTTTAGACCGAAAGGTAATCGCGTGAAACGATATGAGCCATTGCTCTTTGAACTCGTTGCACAAGACGTTACATCTCTTGATTTTTCAATTTGAATGAAACCTGACATTAAGTCAAGGCAAGAAAAATATTTAGCTCTTCCCAATTGATCAATAATATCATCAATACTGGGGAGCGGAAACTTATCTGACAGCAATTTTTGTTTATTTGACGATAGTCAATTACTAATCGCCAGTTTTTATACCATACACCCATAGGGTGAAATGGTATATTAAAGTCGCCAAAATGTATGTAACAGGCAGAAGGAAGCATCTCCGACCCCACAAAGTATATATATTCTTGATCAGGATCAACAACCGAGTCGATCTAGCCATGTCCGTCTGTCCGTCCGTCCGTCCGTCTGTCCGTCTGTCCGTCTGTCCGTATGAACACCTAGATCTCGGAGACTATAAGAGCTAGAGCCACCAAATTTTTTATGTAGACTCGTGTAGTATGTAGAGTGATCAAGTTTATTTCAAATTTTGCCACGCCCCTTTCCGCCCCTGCAATTTAAAAAAAGCGTTTATCTCAAAAACTATTCTAGCTAGAGACACCATATTTGGTATGTATATTCGCTTAGTAAATGCACACATTTTGTATGTATAAAAATTTTGCCACGCCCTTTTCCGCCCCCGTAATTTGAAAAACTTGATTATCTCCCGTATTTTATCACCTCATGCAATCAAATTTGGCACACTTAAATTTAATACTAATATCTATCAAAATACCAAATTTGATCAAAATCGGATAAAAAACAGTCGAGTTATGCATATAAACGTTTTTCCATAAGGCCGGAGTTGGCCGTTGGCTGGTGGGGGCGCTAGGGTGCTCGTATGATTGAGTGAGCGAGATACTAAGATATGCTTGTAAGAAGCATGTGAAAATTCTTGAAATATTTGCTTTACTGGTGTATGGTATACCAAAGTCGGCGAGACGACTTACTTACTTCATTTTCATTAGATCCCGAAAGTGTTTTTTTTTTGGACTAGTAAGTGTGGACTATTATAAAGCGAAACAGACGGTTCAACAATACCCTGTTCAATTAACTTTCCAACTTGTCGCTGGATTTCTTCTATTTGGCTATGCGGATTCCGGTAATTTTTCACATATACCGGTTCATCATCATTAAGTTTTGTTTGTAAAAATTATTTGTTGTGATTTGTTCGGTGTCAAGTCCGAACACATCACTATACTCGGTGCATAACTTTTCGAGTTTGTCTTTGAATAGTATTGGGAAATTTTTCCTCAATTTATGAATTACAGATTCTTTTCTTATATCTTTGTTATTTTGATCTATATCGTAGTTTGCAAGTGATTCAATTTTTATATTGCTAAAGACTACTATTTGGCATTTATCTGTGGTATTTAAAAATCGGACAAAAGTCCTTCGGGCTGTTGCAATAGTGTTTGCAACATAAACACCCGGTTGCGGAAGGTCAAGCGAATCCTGCTTCACCTTATTCGGGACGGCGCGGGACGGAAGTGCTTCAGCTACACTAGGCAGCACCACGGCGACTGCTTGGAACCGTCGCAGCGGTTCGTCAGGAGGAGAAATCTGTAAGCGGCACACTTTGTCGCCGCTACCAGCATCGCATTGCCCAATGCCGCGAATGCTAGTTGATACTTTGCAGCTTGGAGGATTAATCAATTCAAACATTCTTTGGGAAATAAAGGACGCTTCGGATCCCATATCAATCAAAGCGCGGATTGGAAACTGCTGGCCACGATGATGAATAGTCATCCTTGCAGTACCCAGGAGGCCAGTGTTGCGAGTGGAGGCGAAGTAACTTCCCACGTTTACATGAGGGCTGCTGGAAGAATCGGAGGACGCAGGATTCGAAATTATACAAGCATCAGGTGCTGAGCTCTCTTGTACTTGAGCGGAAAAATGAGGAGAAATGTCTCCTCTTTTTAATGACCACAATGAATAAGCAAAGATCGCATAAATGAAATTAGAAGGTTTTATAATTTTCCTCGCAGTTGTGGGAATAATTATAAGGATATATAATCACTTGGATATTAAAATTTATACAATGTGGAAAAATGTTAAAATTTATAAGAGTATTTAAAAATATGGAAAAATTGAGATCAGTAGGATTGGGAGTGCCGATAACTTTTCAACGAAGGAAAAAAAAAACTTGGAATTAATTCATTAAACGGACAAGATCAATAATATCAAATAGATCAAATAATAAAAGGTTTTTATTTTCTTTAGAAAATAGTTTGCGAATTAAATTCAATCAGGCGATTGAAATATTTTTGCACAATACGAAAATCACGAAGGAAAATATGGATGTCGTGACCGAGTCACGGCTTGGCTCAAGTGTCAGCACTGATGAGACTTGAGTGTCAGCACTGATCGGGAGTCAGCTGTTCTGCCGTGTTTTATGTTTTGTGAAATTAATTAATTGTAAATGGTTTAACGAAAATCACGATTTCCTGCTTTAATTATGTAGGTTTCGAATTATTAAATTGCGGAAAGCCAATCGGAGTGGCTGCAATTAATTTTGTGTGGGTGAATTCAAATTGTATGTGGACATATGTATGTACATATGTACATATGAGAGCGGCAAAAATTAAATTGTATGTACATATGTATGTATGGATGTAAAAATTATTTGACATAAATAATTTATGCCGATGGACTAATGATCAGCCCGTGAAGTGTACTTTACACTTTAAGTAAAGGTAAGTGGTACTTTATAAATTCATTCTCGATTATTAAACACCTTTACTTGCAGGTTAGAAAACAGCTGTTTTTACATGTATGTATGTATGTATGTATGTATATGTGTGTATATACATACATATGTATTGCTATGCAATTGGATTTTTGGACAATCAGAATTTCGAAGAATGAAAAAAAAATGCACTTCCTAAACACAAAAATGATCGGGAAATACCATGTAACCCTTGGAACAGGTCAGGTATGTACATACAAGTATACAGAAGTGTGTAGGTCGCTATGGAAGAGCGGGAAACCTCACACTTTTGTAAGTTCGTAATGGGATATAATAAGAAATGTTGTACTTATCAGGAATTCCGCCGATGCAAGCTGGAATAGCGGAAGGATATCCGGCTCGAAGGACCAATGTTTGTGGAGGGGCGGAAGGACCCGAATAAGCCTGAAGTGATTGGCGGGTGCCAATTTCTGCAGGGGTATGTTAGATGTCCCGACACACACGAGAATGTTTCGGGTTGAAAACCGGTATATTATCGCAAGCAATGAAAGAACGGGTGTTCGGGTTAGATGTTCGTACTGGATTGAATATGGCGATTTACAGGAGAACCCTTCGTCACCCTCCTCAGTATGACCGAATTCGGTTTTGGAAAAAACCCTACCCCTCACTCTCTGCTGTTCACCCGGTGGCGTGAACAGTGTCTTTTCCTTTTTGTTTTAGTTCATTAAGTGTAAGTGACCTAAATAGTTTTTCTGACATGTCTATCTACAGTTTATAGATTCTTTGAGCACCGACTTCTTTTTCAAGCCTTGGAATGAATCGATCTAGATCTATTCTCCCATGATCAAATCGCCTATGTTGAAGGAGAGTTATTTTTCTTTATTTTTGTAATAGAACATTTGCATTTTGTTAGGATTTATTATTTCATATATTCTTGGTGTTTCTATTCTGTTGTTGTTAATTTTGTTTTCCTTGTGTTAATTTTTTTGTTTCTGATCTTGTTGCTACTTTAAGTATTTTATTAGTTTCTATGTTTTTTATATTTTCTAATTCAATTCTGGAGAGAGCATCCGCTGCGAAATTTTCTTGTCCCCTGATGTATTCTATAGTAAAATCGAACTCTTCTAAATCTAACCTTATTCTAGTAAGCTTTGACGATGGGTTTTTTAGAGAAAATAGGTATGTTAATGGCTGATGGTCAGTTCTAATTAGGAATTTTTTTCAGTATATGTATGGTTTGAAATATTGAATTGCCCAATGTATTGCTGTTAATTCTTGCTCGATTGTTGACTTATTGCTTTCGCCTTTTGTAAATGCTTTAGATGCATATGATATGGGTAATTGGAGTCCATCATGTTCTTGGCTGAGGATGGCTCCACATGCGATCATGCTTGCATCAGTTGTGAAACAAAATTTTTTATTCAAGTCTGGATATTTGTGGACTTAATAACTTGTTTTTTAAGTATTCGAAAGCTGATTGACAGTTTGCATCCCAGATAAATTCTACATTTTCCCTTGATAATTTATTGATAAATTGTGCATGGTATGCAAAGTTTGGAATGAATCTACGGTAGTGTAGGCATCACCTAGTCATACTAACATACATAAGTCCCACAGTGGATCCTCACACTACCAAGTTATCTCAGTTATCTACATTTATAAGATCCACATACACATACATGTAACCATCTAGAATAAGCTAGCAATAAGATAACTCAATAAATCAGTTCTTGTGCGACAATTGAAAAGTAAAGACGTGCCACAATTTCAGAAGTGGGATAACAGTGAGAAAAAATAATTATTTTTCATTGCAAAATCACACAGCCTACAAAGTTTCTGAAATAAGCCAAGAACTTTTTTTTCTGTTTTTTCAAACATTTAAATGGAAACAATCGAATTAAATAAGTACAGCGCAACCCAGTTGCGAAAGTGGTTGGAGAACCTAGGCCTCCAAAAAAGTGGCACTAAAGCGGCATTGGCCGCACGACTCAACCTGGTGCCACCCGAAGCCCGAGGATCATGCCCACCTCCGGATGACATGGACGAACCATCACTCGATGTTGAAGAAGCAGACCAGCAAGTTCCAGATGAAATCGAAGGCGCCGTTGGTGGCATTGAACTCAGCAACGAGAGTGAGCAGGACAGTGATGACGCGCAGTTTGAACTCAATCACGACGTTGGCGCCTCTGCGGTCTGTATTGAGCGTGAGCGAGATAGCGACGACGCGCCTTTCGCGCGCGAATCTGCATTTATTGGTGAGCAACCGAACGAGCGAGACGGAGAGATAGGAGCGTCACAAAAAAGCGCGCGTGAATCGGTTACAGAGTTGGAACTCTTACGTCGCCAATTGGAACTCGTTCAAATGGAAAACATGCTTCTTAGGAAATCCAATTCGATGCGAAATAGTGTGACCGCATCAAAATTGCCCAACCCTGTAATCAACACTGGTCACAACAGCGTTGTCGGCACTAGACAGCCCAGCAGTGAGCAAAACAATGTTGCCATATCTAAAGTTGGTAACATCAACAATGCGAACTTATTTTCAAAGGAAAACTCCCAATTGGTCATGGTGAAGGAAATGCTCCCAATATTCGACGGCGCAGTGGAAGCAAAAGTAAATATTTGGATCGCTCAGCTGAACGCCGTCGCCAAGATGTACGATCTCAATGACGAAGTCGTTCGTACACTGATTATGTCAAAATTGAAAGATCGTGCCCAGGCTTGGCTGTACTCCAACGAAACGTTATTGAATATGCCGGTGACACAGTTGTTAAATCAAATGGCAAATGTTTTTCAAATTAAGGAAAGCAAAATAATGTTGCGTCGCAAATTCCAGGACCGGAAATGGAAGACCACCGAAAACTTTTCGGCATATTTCAACAAGAAGATCCTTCTGGCAGCAGAAATCCAAATGGATGATGAGGAATTAATCGACAATATCATCGAGGGAATTCCCGATGATCAACTGAAACAGCAGGCCCACATGCAATGCTTCGTCACGACTCAACATCTATTGCAGGCTTTCGATAAAGTTACCTTGCGTAAGCGTACGCAGGTTATAGAAAAATCGCGGATGGTTGCCAAGGACGGTTCTTCTAAGGTCGGAAGGTGCTTCAACTGTAACTCAATCGGACATTTTGCGGCCGATTGCAACAAACCGAAGCGCGAATATGGAGCCTGCTACGCATGTGGCAGTCTGGACCATTTGGTATCGAAATGCAGCGAGAGAAAAAAGGAGCGTAAAAACGAATTTGTAAGATTGTTTCAGATAAATTTTAATTCTAAGACTAAAAAATGTTTGTTTCTAGAATGCCTGATCGATTCTGGGAGTCCAATTAGTTTTATCAAATTTTTTTGCATTGAAAAAATCTTGAATTTCGTCAACTTTGAAGTCAATGAAGACAATACCACCTACTTTGGATTAAATAACAGTCCTTTAAATGTACTGGGAAAAATTTCATGTTTCGTTGTTATAAATAAAGAAAGAATTTATTTTGAATTACTAGTTGTGACAAACGGATCGATGGCATTTAACGTTGTGTTAGGCAGAGATTTTTTAAGAAATGGTAATTTCGAATTTGTAAGCAAAAACGATCGTACAAATGAAAATGATAGATGTAAAAATGATCGTCAAAATGAAAATGATAGTTGTAAAGATGGTCGACCTAATGAAAATGATATATGTAAAATTAATGAAAAGGATAGCACTGAAACGAATAGAATTTTTGAGAATGATTGCATACAAAATGATAGAGTTAGAAAGAATAATAATGCTAAAGCAAAACTTGCGGAAAATAAGGCGGCCGAAAAGAAAGAAATTTTAGAAAGTAACGATAGAAATTATACAAATGTAAAAATAGTAAATAATGATCGTAAAGATGATGAAAAGGTTAATGATAATAGTGCGAAGCAGGAATGTCAAGAAAACACAAAAAGATCGGCCGAAAATTTAGAGTATGAGAAGAATGAACAGTCAGCGCTTGAAATATTGTCAATCGAGTATCCCGAACCAAATGAGGGTAGTTCGCTAAAAATCAACGATAACTGTAACGTTAGGCTAAGGAAGGAACTCGTAGATATTTTTAGTCAGTTCTATGTCAAAGGCAAAAGACCAGAGCATCCGTCAGTTAAATGGGAAATGAAACTGAATTTTGAGAACACGAAACCTTTTAATTATCCCCCGAGACGTTTGTCATTTGCAGAGAAAGCCCAAGTCCAAAACATGCTAGATGAGTATATTCAAAACGGGATTATACGAGTAAGCGAGTCAGAGTACGCATCACCAATAGTACTTGTTAAAAAGAAATCCGGAGAACTTAGAATGTGTGTAGATTACCGAACCCTTAACAAGAACATGCTCAAAGACAATTACCCCACACCTTTAATAGATGATCTCATAGACAAGCTTTCCGAAAAGAGAGTGTTCACCAAGTTAGACTTAAAAAATGGCTTCTTTCACGTCTTTATGCACGAAGACTCTATCAAGTATACGGCGTTTACAACACCGATGGGTCAATACGAATGGCTTCGAATGCCATTTGGACTACGAAACGCACCCGCAGTTTTTCAAAGATATGTTAACAAAATTTTTGCTGATTTAGTTCGGGCAGACAAGGTTTTAATTTACATGGACGACATATTAATAGCAACAAAGGATAGTAAAAGTCATTTAGAAATATTAACAGAAGTTTTCAAACGTTTAGTTGCCAACAAACTTGAATTAAGAATTGACAAGTGCGAATTTCTTCAGGAAGAAATTAAATATTTGGGATACGTGATAACAGGAGACGGCATCAAGCCAGATCCAAAAGGACTACAGGCAGTTAGCGATTTTCCAGTACCGGCTAAAACACATGAGGTACAGAGTTTCCTAGGGTTGTGCTCCTATTTTCGACGATTTGTGAAAGATTTTTCAACAATAGCAAAACCATTGTACGATCTGGTGAGAAAAGATAGAAAATTTGAGTTCGGTGGTAAGGAGTTAGAATGTTTTGAAAAATTAAAAAGAAATTTGCTAGAAGCCCCTATACTTGCATTGTACAACCCGACTGACCCAACAGAGTTACACTGCGACGCCAGCGCCCTTGGTTTTGGTTCAATGCTTTTGCAGAGGAAGAAAGATAATAAGATGCATCCAGTGTTCTATTTTTCTAGGCGTACAACGGATGTAGAAGCAAAGTACCATAGTTTCGAACTCGAGACACTAGCCGTAGTGTATTCATTGAAACGTTTTAGAATATATCTTCAAGGATTAGAGTTCAAGATAGTCACGGACTGTAGTGCACTTACGTTAGCATTTAATAAGAAAGAACTTTCTCCCAGAATAGCTCGGTGGGCTCTTCTTCTTCAAGACTATGACTATACCTTAGAGCACCGAGCCGGAAAGCGCATGCAGCACGTTGATGCGCTTAGCAGAAACACACATATACTCACCATTGATTCCAATTCATTCGAAGAGAATCTAATTATTTGTCAAAGTAGAGATGAGAAAATTAAAGAAATTCTAACGAAACTACAGAATACAGAAGACAAAGATTATGAAATGCGAAATGGCATAGTGTACAGAAAAAAAGATAAGGAATCTCTTTTATTTTATGTCCCGAAAGAAATGGAAAGTCATGTCATGTATAGCTATCACGATCAGTTAGCCCATATTGGAGTAGACAAAATGGTAGATATTATTTCGAAAAGTTATTGGTTCCCTAGCGTTAAAGAAAAATGCAAACAGCACGTACAAAATTGTTTAAAATGTATATCTTATTCAGATAAAAATGGAAAAGAGGAAGGCTTTCTTCATAACATTCCTAAGCAAACAGTCCCTTTTGATGTCATACACATAGATCACTATGGTCCAATAGATAAGAGCAGATCTAACAAGCACATATTAGTAGTAATCGATGCCTTCACAAAGTTCGTTCGTCTGTACCCAGCGAAAACTACAAAGTCAAAGGAGGCAGTATTAGCATTGAAAGACTATTTTAGAGCGTATAGTAGACCCAAATGCGTTATTTCTGATCGAGGAACTTGCTTCACATCAAAAGAATTTGAAGATTTTTTAGTCGAAAATGAAGTCAAACACATAAAAATCGCTACAGGATCTCCGCAAGCCAACGGACAAGTAGAAAGGGTAAATAGAAGTTTGGGTCCAATGATCGCTAAACTGACTGAGCCGGACAAAGGACTGTATTGGGACACAATATTAGAAACAGTTGAATATGCACTTAACAACACGTTACAAAGGTCAATTAGTCAGTATCCAAGTAAAGTTTTGTTCGGAGTTGCACAAAGAGGAAAGGTTATAGACGCATTGAAAATTAGTTTAGATGAATTAAATAGAATGACTATAGATAGAAACTTGGATAAAACAAGGCAGGAGGCGGGTAGGAGTATAGAAAAAGTACAAACGTATAACAAGTTAAGAGTAGACTCTAAAAGAAAAGATCCAGTTAAGTATAAGGCAGACGATTTGGTGATGGTTAGGAATTTTGACTCACATATAGGAGTGTCTAAAAAACTTATTCCCAAATTCAAAGCTCCGTATAGAGTGACAAAAGTGCTACGCAATGACAGATATGTTTTGGAGGATGTTGAGGGTTTTCAGCAAACCAGACTTCCTTATAAAGGAGTATGGGCCATAGGAAACATACGGCCATGGCTAAGTAATTTAAATAGCTAAGAAATCGGGAGCTCTCTGGTCAGGATAGCCGAGTTGTAGGCATCACCTAGTCATACTAACATACATAAGTCCCACAGTGGATCCTCACACTACCAAGTTATCTCAGTTATCTACATTTATAAGATCCACATACACATACATGTAACCATCTAGAATAAGCTAGCAATAAGATAACTCAATAAATCAGTTCTTGTGCGACAATTGAAAAGTAAAGACGATCCACAGTAGTAATTACAAAATGCTACAAATCTTTTGGATTCGTCGCCATTCTTGGGAGTCGGGTAATCCTGAATCGTTTTGAACTTGGTTTCGTCTGGTAAAACTCCTTTATTTGTGCATTTGTTTCCTAGAAAAGTAACTTCATGTCTGAAAAAAGAGCATTTGTCAATTATATTTTCGGCAGGTTTCAAAAACATTCCTTAAGTTTCTAATCATGTGACTTTCAGAGCACCCAATTACAATTAGATCATCCATATAAAGGAATGTTTGGGATGGTGATAGACCCGTGAATGCAAGGGACATCATTCTTTGAAACGAGTTTGGTGCAATTTTTAATCCATATGGTAATTGCTTGAATATGAATGAGCCCTTATCTGTGGAAAATTATGTTATGTCCCGAGAGTTTTTTTCTAATTCTACTTGGTGAAATCCTAACATTAAGTCTAAACAAGAGAAGTATTTAGCGGGTCCTAGCTGGTCGAGGATATCGTCCATTCTGGGTAGTGGGAATGTATCCGCTACTAGTTGTTTGTTAATTTTTCTATAATCAACTACCAATCTCCACCGTTTTTCATTGCTGCCAGGTAGCGACCTTTTAGGAACCATTAAGATTGGACTATTGAACTCAGACATTGATGGTTCAATAATATCATCATTGATCAATTTGTCTACTTGTTTATTGATTTCGGTTTTTTGACTGTGTGCTATCCTGTAGTTTTTGGTGTAGACTGGTGTTGTGTCTTTGACTCTTAATTTTTGTTTATAGAAATTGTTGGAAGATATTTCTTCAGATTCTATTGCGAATACATCATCAAATTCTAGTTTGTTCATTATTGTGGTTTTATGTTTTGAATCATGTTGTTTGTCTATTTTTAAGATTTCATAATCGGACAGGTTTTCATTTAATAGGCTTATATTTGTAATTTGCACGTCTGTGTTGTTAGTATTTAATATGAGGAAATATCGGTTAGTCTTAGAAGCGATTGTGTTTGCGACGAATACACCCGGGTGTAATTCTTGATTAGGGATAAAGATGTTATTATTGTTTGAGGATACTGCAATGCGTACAATTTTTTCTGTTCTAGGTGAGATATATACATGTGTGTTTTGACTGATCCCTATATTAATTATAAGTTTATATCTTGATTTATATGGATCTATTATCAATTTGTTGGTGGAATAATTTAGTGTGCAATTGAATTTTTTATAAAGTCGAGCCCCAGGATTCCGTCACATGGGATGGGAAAATCATTTTTTATTACTTGGAAGGTGTGTACCGTTGAGAGGTTGCTGATCCTTAGTTTGGTTTCACCTGTCTTTTCTTAATATTTTTTGTTTTATTTGTGATACATCAGCTCCTGTGTCTAATAGTAATTTTATTGTCCCTACATCGTCAAAGTTTAAAGTTATGTAGCTATTAACGTTGCAATTTAAACTATATATTTTATTTGTTCGATTTTTTACATCAGAGGTCTTTCGGAGTTTTCCGAATTTTCTTCTACGTTTGTAAGTCTAACATTATTTTGTTGTGCAGTTCTTTATGATTGATTTCACTGCTGTTTGAGTTGCATATTTCTTTGCTGTTTCAGGGTTTACGTTGTCTGTTATGAATGCGCGTTTTAATGATTTAGTGAGATTTTCTATTTCTGACATAAATAAACTTGCGTTCTTGCCATTTTGTTTTAAATTCATTAATCTTGCCTTTGCTACCTGAACTGTTTCACCCTTAATTTCTTTTTTAATGTTTGGATTATACCATTTATAGTGTTTTTATTTGTTACTAGTAGTCTAACGTCCCCTTTTAGTTTTGTTTTTATGACTTTAAGATCTGTTTCTTCATGTTCTACTTTCATTTCAGTGATTAATTCCAGTGAATCTATGAAACTTTGAAGTGTTTCTACTCCACCATCATACATCTGAATCAGCTTAGAAGCTGTATTAAGAAATTCAATCTTTGTTTGCACTATCTTTGGTTTTGTATTAATATCTTGAATGTCTTCTGGGTTATCTTTTACACCTGGTTCTTCTGTGTCTTTTGCTACTAGAGGTTAAAAAGTTGCTTCTAGATTCGAATCTACCGGTATTGTGAATTTTATATTATGTTTTGTTGCTATACTTATTAGTTGTTTATTTAAACTGTATATTACCTCAGTGAAGATTTTTGATTCATTGCATATGTCTGTACTGCTCTTCTTTATTCTATTGTAACTCTCAAAGATAGTTTCAAGGTGCTTATTAATGTTTTGAGGGTGTATATAGTAATATATCCGCCGCTCCATCCACTCACACCACTCAATTTCCCACTCCAATCACCCACATAACTTGACCCCCTAAAATTCATAACGTTAAAGTAAACGTCAATCACGCAACCAAAGGGCTCCAAAATGTAGCTTATAAATATTACCATAAGACATTGCTGTAACCAGTTCTAAGTTTTCATTCTAATAATAAAGTACGTTGCTTTTAACTCACAAAACAAATCTTTTTTTCCTTATTGGGAAAATCGGATTTATTACTATATAAATTGTCTCTTATTTAGGCACTTGTACGCTTTCTGAAACTTTTCTTTTATTATTTCTATGTTCTGGTCCATTGAAATTTTGTTACATTTGGTTGTATCTTTATGCCATATTTAATTCCCTTAAATTAATTTTGTTCTCTTAGTATTTAAATTTTTTTTTCTTATATTGTAATGGAGGATTCTCTTTTTTTTCAATTTGTTTAAGATTCTATTTTCCAATATTTAATTGTTTCCAAAAAAATGTTGTAGTTTTTCTTATAGAACGGTATTTGGACTTCGTTATTGGGAAAATTTGATCTTGTGGAGCTTGCTGCGATCAGAAAGATTTATGCTTGATCTTTTTTTTATTTTCAAAAGCTTGCATTGATTGCGGCAAGCTTTACAACTGTGCTTAAGTTGTTTCTGCACTTTTGAGTGCACATGTTGGACATGTGCTCTTCTTTAGGGTATGTTGGGGTATATTAGGCTGATTGGAATTTATTGTTGAATTATATATGTGCATGTGTATGTGGGATGTGCATTTGCGAAGTGTATCAATCCCACTATACACGAGAGAGGGATGACAAACGAATGAGAGATGACGACGGGAGAGTTGGTTTTTGCGCGTCAAACAAGACGGACGTGTTTTGAGGTCTTGCGTCATAGTCGGATGCAAGGTCAAGTCGAGTACCATAGACGGGTGCTAAAAGTCGTGTGTCAAAGTCGGACACTTAAAGTCGAGCGCCGAAGTCGGGCGCGAAAAGTCGAAGCGTCATAGACGGACGCCAAAGTCGAGCCGAGCCAAACGTCAATTGTCATTTTGCATAGTGTAATTTCTATATATACTATAAATTTATCGTAATTTAGAGTTTATCTTTTGGGCATGCATTTTAAGCTAATCAAGAGCCTTTGTACCAGGGTAGCTCGTTGGGTACTTTTTCTTCAAGAATACGATTTTGACGTTTTACACCTTTCAGGTACCCGTATGAGACACGTCGACCCCTCAGCAGGTATCCAATTATGCAAATTAACGATTATGGAATCAGCGTTGGCATAACGAAGGCACAGTCACAAGATGAGAAAATAAGAGCCATCATAGAAGTTCTGAGAGACAATTCGATATTCCGTACAAATTAGTCAATGACGTTGATTTAATTGTTGTCCCAAACGCGATGCAGAAGCAGATTATTGGTCAGGCACATAACAAAGGACATTTCGGGGCAAAGAAGACGAAAGACTTGATTTGCACCAGAAGTATTGGCACTTCTCCATTTGAGTTACTAACTGGTGTAAAGATGAGTCCCAACGATGACCATAAACTGAGAGATCTTATCAACCAAGAGACGAAGGCAATATTAACAGACGAAAGAAGCGAGCTCCGTGCCAAGGCGAAGGCACACATCTCCAAGATCCAAGATGAAAAGAAGAAGTACTACAACCTACGTGGTTGCAATTAAGAGGACGCAATTTGGCAGGGGTCTCAAACTAAAACCAAAATATTTTGGACCCTACCAAGTTAAGAAGGTGAAGCACAACAACGCATACGATGTCGAAAAAGTAGGCAAGTGCGAGGGGCCTAAAGTGACGTCCACATGTGCAGAGTACATGAAGCGCTGGAACCCAAACCGAGACGACGAAGAAGATGACCCAGCATTCGGGTCGAATGCGTAGTCAGAATGGCCGAATGTGGGATGTGCATTTGCGAAGTGTATCAATCCCACTGTACATGAGAGACGAGACGACGATCAAGAGAGAACGTGAGCGTGTGAGAAAAGACGATCAAGAGGGATGACAAACGAATGAGAGAGGACGACGAGGAAAGTTGGTTTTTGCGCGTCAAACAAGACGGACGTGTTTTGAGGTCTTGCGTCATAGTCGGATGCAGGGTCAAGTCGAGTACCAGAGACGGGTGCTAAAAGTCGTGTGTCAAAGTCGGGCACTTAAAGTCGAGAGCCGAAGTCGGGCGCGAAAAGTCGAAGCGTCATAGACGGACGCCAAAGTCGAGCCGAGCCAAACGTCAATTGTCATTTAACATAGTGTAATCTCTATAAAGTCGTATTTTCATGTAAACCCCCTGGACTATAATTACATCTTTAAATAAAACCCCACATATTTTGGGTGCTCGACCGGGATAAATTCGAGTAAGAGTGGCGCTCATCCGGTTACATAGAGTTTTCCCCACATATTTTGTCATGATAGAAAGAGTGCGGGATACAAGAGAATACCCCACATACATTTTTTGTGCGTTCGTGCGGGAGAAGAGTGAAAAAAAAAGCAATGAGTTGTCACGGGACACCCGGGTAGAGCGAAGCTCTCTAGGAATTCGTCGAATTTAGGGGGTCACTGAAGTGTAGCTGAATTTTGTTAATACATTTCGATTTGAAGTCTCACTAAATTGATCGCAATATTGGGGGAGTGAAGGTAACACCCCATGCCAGTACTAGGCGACGCCCTTGTGTACACATACTTTTTATACCCTTGCAAAAAGGGTATATTAATGTTGGTCAAAAGGGTGCAACGCATAGAAGGAAGCATCTCCGACCATATAAAGTATATATATTCTTGATCAGCACGACGAGACGAGTTCAAATAGCCATGTCCGTCCGTCCGTCTGGATCAACGCAAACTCCTCCTAGATCGTAAGAGCTACAGAGCTGAAATTTTGCATGTAGGCTTGTATATCTCGGATTCAGCCGGATCGGATCACTATATCATATATGTAGCTCCCATACAAATGACAAAGTCACGAACAGTGACTTTTCTTAATAACTTCGTTATTTTCTGAGCTTTTGTCGAGAAATTTAATATTGGTGAGTTAATTACACATATAAACGACTATGCCAAATTTGATCAAGATCGGGTGACTGTATCATATAGCTCTTATAGGAACGATCTTTCGAAAACAGTGACTTTTGTCAATAACTTCGTTATTTCCTATTCTAAGATTTTACGCCGTTTTTTCGGAAACATTAGCCTTTTTAGCTTAAACGTTTTTCCACTTTGATGTCTATAGGTAAGGAAAGAGTTACCAAAAATGTTACAAGGGTATACAAACTTTGAAGCGGTCAAAGTTAGCCTCGGCCCTCTGGTTTAAGCGTAACTCTTATACATACATACATACATACATATGTATGTATGTTCATACATATGTACATACATACGTATTTCCATATATGTAGTTTTGTACACGTATGCATGGATTTACGTTTTAAATCTGATATGTACATATGTATGTATATAAGATTAAATATGTATGTATGAAAGATAATATACATATGTACATTTGTATGTAATTTAAAGAAAAAAGAAAAAAAAACATGCGCTGAGGATACTTGGCAGCCGCTGCTACAGGTAGAACCCGTGAAAAAGTTGATTAGTAATTTATTCAACAATTTAGCAAACACGCCATTCCAAAGCTTTGCAGGAACTCTGCAAATTTTTTAGTTTCCTCGGCCAGCATTGACAAATGTACTTACATACATACATATATGCATGCACACTTGCCTGCCGAAAATGTATACATACATACATATGTACATGCATAGATGTGTGTTCGCATGCATTTACATCAAGGGTGGGCACGAAAATTTAACTTGGGAGCCAGAGCATCAGCAGCAGAGGCTGGGCAGAGAAAAAGGTCATTTTTTGGTCTCGACGCACACAAAAATTTGTGTCTCGAGTTTTATGACGGGTCATAAACGACCTTTTTTGGGTCGAGCGAGCGATCGTCGTCGAACTTGTTGGCAGAGGGACGGACAAGTACCGAATTTTGCGGGGAGGGGGAAAAAGGGTCGCGATCTCGAGCTCGCAACTTGGAGGCAGAGGGACGGACAAGTCCGAATTTTGCGGGGAGGGGGAAAAGGGTCGCGATCTCCATGGCCATGGTTGTATATACATACATGCATGCGTTTTCAAAGCTAAATGAGAAAAATGTACGTTACATACATACATAGGTACATATAATAAAGTTATACATATACATAAAGTTTCACGTTCATATATGTACATACATACATACATATATTCTAAAAAATTTGTTAACATAATTATTATACAAAATATACATATATAAGTACAGATGATATATTTATGTATAATGTATATATGCATATGTATGTACATATTTATAATAAAAGCATATAATTAAAAAAAAAAAATAAATAAATATTCGACGACCTCTACATTATTTGATTTTTTTTTCTTTAACAATCGTGTCGTATTAATCAATCGTCGGTCCTGCTCTGCTAGGGGTGAAATTAAAAATTTTATTATGTCGAGGGAGATAGAAATAACCGCAAAAGAATTCGAGAATTTTCTGGTTTCGATTACGATGAAGCGAACGCAAAATACAAAGCAAAAGCGGAATAAGTACGACGAAATTTGACGAACGGTGATCTTGTTTCGATTTGCAATGTATTGGGAATCAAGTACAGTGTCGACGACCTTGCATTGCATATTTTCACGAATTTGAAGCTGAACAATTTGTTGGCATCGCAAGACGAAGACGAAATAGACGACGAAGTAGATGATGAAATAGACGACGAGACAGATCATGAGTCGGTAGCTACAGAGAGGAACGTAGCAACAGAGAATAATTTGAGGAACATACCGCACGAGAGAGCAAGCGAGAACAACACCGATGAGTACAGAAGAATAAACGCGTTTTGCCATTAGTTTTCGCGACGTGGAAAAGAACATTCGTATTTTTGACGGCACTAACACTATTGCAGTAGAAGTTTGGATTAACGAATTCAATGAGCAAGCAACGTTGATGTGTTGGAACGATTTCCAGAAGTTTCTGTTCGCGAAGAAGGCGTTAAAAGGTATCGCGAAACGCGAAATTAAAGCAGTATAAAATAATGAGTGAAAAAGAAAGTAAAAAAGGCAATGGTAAATACAAAAACGATGAGAACAGTGCAAGACTGAAAAACAAAATGATAAAAACTAATAATAAACGATGTTGTGTGTTACAACTGTGGAGATAAAGGACATTACTCAAAAGATTGTGATGATAAAGGGAAAGGTAGAAAGTGCTACAAATGTAATGAATTTGGTCGTATAGCTAAAAATTGTAATAAAAGAGAAATGAACTGTAAATTTGAACCAAACACAAGAAGTTTTAAGTCGAAAGAAGAAATAACCTGTAAAGTTATTATAATTGACAATATTGAGTGTAAAGCATTGTTCGACACCGGAAGTAAATTTTGTATCATTCGCGGAGATTTGTATAAGCGTTTGAAACAACCCGAGTTGAGTAGCTTTGACGGGTTTCTAATTGGAATCGGTGGCGGAGAATCAAATAAGATAAAACCAATTGGACACTGTGAATTCCATTTTGATTGACGACCAATCGTTCGGTTTAGATTTTCATGTAGTACCGATTAGATTGTTAGATGTCGAAATGATCATAGGCGAGGAATTATGTTTGCAAGCTGACATTATTTTTAGCCGAAATGATGTAAGAGTAGAAAAGTTCGAAAAAGAAAGTGATGAAATAAAAATTCGAAAAATTGATGTCGCGAATAATAAAGATGAACTTAATATAGACGAATGTGCAAGCACAAGTGCTAAAAAAGAGGTATTCGATTTGATATCTAATTATCAACCGGTAGCAATAAAGACAACCAATGTAGAAATGCGAATAATTTTTAACGATGACTGTCCGATGTTTGCGCGACCCCGTAGACTTGCATTTAAAGAGGCAGAGTTCGTGAACGAGAAAGTCGAAGAATGGTTGGATGAAGGCATAATTGAAGAGTCAACGTCCGAATACACAAGTCCGGTGGTACTTGTGAAGAAGCATGACGATTCCTACCGGCTATGTGTCGATTTTCGTAAAATAAACAAGGTATGTGTGCGTCACCATTATCCATTGCCGCTCATCGAGGATCAGTTGGATCGTTTGCAAGACGCTACGATTTTTAGTACCATTGATTTGAAGCACGGCTTCTTTCATGTGGCAGTTGCAGAATCTAGTCGAAAGTATACGTCGTTTGTGACCCACTGTGGTCAGTACCAATTCAAGAGGGTTCCGTTTGGATTTACTAATTCACCTGGAGTATTCCAAAGACATGTAAATGCAATATTTCGGCATTTATCCAAGAGAGGCATTGCGCTGCCATACGTTGACGATGTTATCATCTTGACCAGAGATGAAGAGGAAGCTCTTAAGAATCTAAAAGAGGTAATCGTAACCTGCGAAGAGTATGGTTTAGAGTTAAACCTGAAGAAGTGTCATTTTTTAAAGAAAAGAATACAATTTTTGGGACACATTGTCGAGAATAAGAAGATATATACATCTCCAGATAAAATTGAGGCTGTTGCAAAGTTTAAAATGACTTAAACCGTAAAGCAAGTTCAAAGTTTCTTAGGTTTGACGGGTTATTTTAGAAAGTTTATTCCAAACTATGCGTGTATAGCGAAGCCTCTGACCGAATTGACCAAGAATACACCAAAATTTGTCTGTGGCCCTGAAGAAGAAAATGCAGTTCAGATCTTGAAGAAGTTACTAACTGAAAATACAGTCTTAAGTATCTACAACCAGTCGTACCAATCTGAAGTCCATACTGATGCATTCATTGCAGGCTTTGGAGCAGTTTTACTACAAAGATGTCCAGACGACGGTGAACTCCATCCCGTGAGTCGTACATGAGTCGAAAAACCACAGATTCACAGCGAAAGTATAGCAGCTACGAATTAGAGATTCTCGCAGTCATAACAGCTTTAGAAAAGTTTAGAGTTTATCTTTTGGGCATGCATTTAAAGCTAATCACGGATTGCGACGCATTTACAAAGACTCTGGAGAAGAAGAGCCTTTGTACCAGGGTAGCTCGTTGGGTACTTTTTCTTCAAGAATACGATTTTGACGTTTTACACCGTTCGACGCCCTCAGCAGGTATCCAATTATGCAAATTAACGATTATGGAATCAGCGTTGGCACAAAGAAGGCACAGTCACAAGATGAGAAAATAAGAGCCATCATAGAAGTTCTGAGAGACAATTCGAAAACTTATGATGATTATTTTCTGAAAGCCGATATTCTGTACAAATTAGTCAATGACGTTGATTTAATTGTTCTCCCAAACTCGATGCAGAAGCAGATTATTGGTCAGGCACATAACAAAGGACATTTCGGGGCAAAGAAGACGAAAGACTTGATTTGCACCAGAAGTATTGGCACTTCTCCATTTGAGTTACTAACTGGTGTAAAGATGAGTCCCAACGATGACCATAAACTGAGAGATCTTATCAACCAAGAGACGAAGGCAATATTTACAGACGAAAGAAGCTCCGTGCCAAGGCGAAGGCACACATCTCCAAGATCCAAGACGAAAAGAAGAAGTACTACAGCCTACGTGGTTGCAATTAAGAGGACGCAATTTGGCAGGGGTCTCAAACTAAAACCAAAATATTTTGGACCCTACCGAGTTAAGAAGGTGAAGCACAACAACGCATACGATGTCGAAAAAGTAGGCATGTGCGTAGTCAGAATGGCCGAATGTGGGATGTGCATCTGCGAAGTGTATCAATCGCACTGTACATGAGAGACGAGACGACGATCAAGAGAGAACGTGAGCGTGTGAGAAAAGACGATCAAGAGGGATGACAAACGAATGAGAGAGGACGACGAGGAGAGTTGGTTTTTGCGCGTCAAACAAGACGGACGTGTTTTGAGGTCTTGCGTCATAGTCGGATGCAGGGTCAAGTCGAGTACCAGAGACGGGTGCTAAAAGTCGTGTGTCAAAGTCGGACACTTAAAGTCGAGCGCCGAAGTCGGGCGCGAAAAGTCGAAGCGTCATAGACGGACGCCAAAGTCGAGCCGAGCCAAACGTCAATTGTCATTTAACATAGTGTAATCTCTATAAAGTCGTATTTTCATGTAAACCCCCTAGACTATAATTATATCGTTAAATAAAACCCCACATGTATTTTTTTTTGTGTGTATTGTATATTTCAAAGATATGCATTTGTTTTTTGATTTCTCTTTTCTTTTTGATCCGAGGGTATTTTGGAAATGATAGACTTATTCAAAAAAATGAATATGTAAACAATATATGTATATTAATTTTTGTTCATTTTTATTTCTTTTTTTTTTGTTGTGTATTTAAATTGATTTATTGTGGCATCGCAAAAATCGCCTCTTACCACAAAGGTGCTTATATGAGCACTCTTTTTTATTAAAATTAATTTTTGTTATTATTATTTTATTTTTTTGTTTAATATTTTAATACTGCAACTTCTGTTGTTGCCGCCTTGCCTGCTGATTTCTTTGGTGCATTTTCTCCAATTCGTCTATCTTGCTACAAAGTTTGCACGCTTCTGCCCAGGGTTGTGGTGGGTCGCTATTAATTTGCGCCATTAGAGCCGCACGCTGCTTCCTAAAGCGGACCAGGTGGCCGCCTCGGCGCCTTGGCCTTAGGACAAGGTGGATTGGCGTCAGCACGACCTCCTCTCGCCTCCTTCTTACCAGCTCCGCTCGTGCCGCAGGTTGCCCGGTATTTCTCGATGGTCATCGGCCGTGGTCCATCCAGCGGGCAGTCCTCCAATGCCTTCTGTATCGTTTCTTTGTCCTTTGGCATTGGTTGTTGTTTCTTCTTATTTGCCTTTTTATTTTCTGGCAATGTTTTGCCTATTTTAATTTTTGCCGATTTAAGGCAGGATCGCCATGAAATAGGCGAAGGCAAGGTTTGACTTGAAGTAATTTATTGGGGCCGCAAGCCCGGTATTTATAGGGGAGCATTTACATTGGACTTATGGCTAGTGTCCTTAACGGTACTTAAAGCTAAACATTATGCTTAAGTTCTAATTACGTATAATCTATCCCTAAAAGTATGTGGCCAAATCCTATCCCTCAAAGTTTACTACAGGGAATTAAAATGTTATCTTCTGCTGAAGATAGCTCTATTTTGCGTACCACTTGGGATCTTGCTGGTGGGAGTGAAGGAGTTATTACCAGAACTGAATGTTATTGGAACATAAATTGGGTACGTTAAATTTCGTGGTCTAAGTATAAACCAATCTTCTGAAATATTGTAATCTAATTTACAATTAGAAGTTTTTATGAAATCTATCCTATTATTCCATCGCATGGGATTGCGAAATCTGAATGAAGCAAATTACATTCGTATGGAATAATAAATTTATCTGACTGCAATTCAATTGAGACTAGGCCTATGGAGTTTATTACTCCTTCTCCTATGCCTCAAATGTCTATGGTTTTATTTACTTGTATGTCATGGATAGATCAGAATTTTGGTTTTATTATTGTCTGCACCGGTATCAATTATAAATGTTATTTTAATATTTGTTTTAACATTCTTTAATGATACGAAATTATTAAGACTTAGGTTAATAGAATAGACTTTATTTTCTAATTTTGAGCATTTGGAGGATGCTCGGAGTTTGTCCGTTTCCCTGGTCGCTTTGGGTAATTCTGACATTATTGCCATTGTTACTTTTATAGCCGTCCTGTTCTGGTTGTTGTTTCGGTTTGAGTTATAACTACCTCGGCTATAACCTCGTCATCCTCTATTGTTTCTTCTATCATTGCACATTGGGCCAGATTTCCCTTTTTTGGCATTAAGTAGGAAAATTTTGTAATGCCAAATAAAAAATTTGGCTTGATATTTGATATTTGTACATTGGGTACATCAAAACTAAATTGAAAAAAAATTTTATGTTCTACCCTGCATTTTTGGCAGCCCTTCAAAGTCAGATGTTTGATCAGCTGTTTGTTTTGTCTACCGAGGACTGCAATTATCACTTAATTTTGAGCTGTTGCTGCAGCCACACCTTCTATCCAAATTTTCGGCGACAAAACGGAAAATAAAGGTCAAGATATGAAAAATGTATTATTTATAAATTGTTTTAAAATATGCTATCAATGTTGTAGTTGTGCGCTGTGTTTGTAATGTCTTATTTTAGAATAAATCTAGTGAAAGTCTTCGTCTTTTGGGAGTAAAAAAATAATTTCTGCCAATTTGTGCCAAAAAGTAATTATGCAAATGTTTACTCTAAGGTTCAACCTTGAACGTGTGATTAACTGCTTTTGCCCATTTTTGCCCATTCTCTCGATATTTTCCATTTTAAGCCAATTTTAAGGTTAGCCATGCCGCACTTCGTGAAGTATGGATTGGAAAAAAGCGAAATGAAAAAGCAGTTATTGACTGGACTATTGGCCAATTACGACGAAATAATGTAACAAATGAAATGAAAGCTGAAATATCAAGGAAAATAAGAAGTTTTCACCTAATATGTAACGAAAAATTTACAAAAATGCCATCGTACAATTGGTACTTTTAAAAATAAGCATTCAAGTTGGCTTGCCAAAATTATGAGTATTTTAGCTCTCTAGCATTTGAAATGTAGTTTATGCCAAAAAAAAGTGAATCTGCCCCAATGTGCATTGTAGTAATTGTTATTACCATAAGAGTTGTAGTTACCTCGGCCATTGCCTATACCTTTTTTAGTAGTTACCAGCTTCTAGAACGATTTTTAGCTTTTCATGCTCACAGTTCTTAACCATGGCAGCTATGGACTCTTTTGTTGAGAATTTTTCGGCATTATCAGGGTCTAGGCCATCGTCAATATAGGCAGCCTCAAGTTGTTTTCGCAAGCTGTCTATATCGGTTGCATATTGCGATGCCGTTTTTGTTTTATGTTTAACAGTTTGGCTTTTAATATGCTGGTTGATTCACCTTTGACGTTACCCTTTAGTTTGTTGATTATGCCTATAATTGTGTTTTCATTTTGTATCCTGTAATGGATTGTTCCAACTATTTTCGATTTGATTACTTCAACTGCCAAATCTTCCTGGTTACCTTTAGTTCGTTCGACAATTCTTAATGCCGTCAAGCACCTATTTAATGACAACTTATTGCCATCAAATTCAGGGATGGAAGAGGAAACCTGCCTGGTCGGGCATTGTATTTTCCTGTAATGTTTCGATTTCGCTATCAATTCCTGTATCAATGTCTATCATTGGCTTAGACTCGTCTAAACCTTCTAGCTGGTACTCATCAAATTCTGCTATATGATTTTGGTATTCTTTTATTGTTATAACAATATTTCGTCTTATTGCGATATTGTTTAATCTTGTCTTCAATGTTTGTTTTATTTTGTTACATTGAAACCTATGTTCTTGAGTTAATTTCTCATTAACATCGTTTATTGCAATTACAATATTGTTATATTGTGCTGTGATTATTGTCGCATGGTATACTAATGTATCATTCCTTGTTGTTTTGTTAGAGTTAATACATTTGTACGATTTTTCAAATTTATCTTTATAAGAATTTATTTTTCTTGCTAGTGTACTCCATTCCATTGTTCAATGAAACAATTGAGCTTCTAGCGGTGCATGCGCAGCATCAATATGTCTTTTGTTCCCAGAATTGGGTGTGTTTTGCTGATACTCTTTATTACCACATAGGGTAATGTGCTTAACTCTTCTCGATTTTTGTACAACCGAATAGTGGGCTCACATTACTCTGGAATGTGTCAATGTATTCGTTTTCTAATTATATATTGTAATAAATTACCTATACTTTTGCAATATTATCAATGAGTTTAATCTGAAATCTGGGTGCTTACTATACATTTTTTCAATAATTTCTGTCACATTGTGTTTTAATTGATTTTAAATCCTGTCTAGATTATTGGCTCTGCTCATATATCTTTTCTTTGTAAGTTTGTTATGTTTGACGTAAATGGTCAATAGAAATTGACATACTGACACTATAGTTAGTATAAGCAGTAGCAGCCATAATGCATTGATATCGTCAGTGTGATCAATAATTTTGACATTATTGACCATATTGGCCGTATTATCTTTTGCTTTGGTAACGCCCCACACTTGGGCCTCTGCCCGTTTTTCATGATCGCGTTTGGCAAAAAAATATTATATATGCAATCGATAGGAAATACTTCAGAGATTATGAATCCGAAAAATTTTTGAAATCGGTTGAGATTCATGGGTGCTAGAGGCGCCCAAAGTTGAGACATTTTTAGTAAAAAGGAAAAAATGATAATTTTTAAAAAAAATCGCAACTTTAAAACTGAATATTGGGTGATTTCAACAATCGATCTTGGATTTTTTGGTTTTATCTGAAAAGTATGTTTTATTAATAGCATGTTTCATAAATTTTAATAATTACTTAATTAGTTATTGAACTCGAAGCGTTTAAAAAATATACTAAATATTGGCATTTTTTTTAACTTTGATGGAATAAAACTAGCAAGACTCAACGAGTATCAATACCGGACTACATACACTAGGTAGGTGAAATATTTACCTCTCAGATGTATATAGTCCCAATATGCGGAGACCTGCGACAGCGATGCGTAAGCCATAAAACTAAGGCAACCTCGCCTAAAAATGCGCTGCAGGTATAAGGAAGAAGAAGAGCGCATGCGTATTGGCCTGTAGCTTCTTTGTATTTAAATGATAACACTGCGTAATGCTGTTTTGCAAATACTACCTGTCTATATTACCTGTTTTGGAAAAATGACAAGACAGGTAAATGTTATTTAAGTTGATGAAAAGTTTGTCCTATTTCTGGGTTGGTCGTTTTTATTTCCGTTTACCTAATTGGATGTAAATATTAAGTTCTTTATCTAATTAATACAAAAAGTGTAATACCGATTTTTTGTTCTACCTAGTTAATTCAAAAATATAACATAAAACTTCATAAGTGAAAACACCTTAAATCAGGACTGAATAGTATTTGTCAATATAATTCAAGACAATTTTATTTATTTGTGCAAAATTTTGTTAAAGAATGAAAGGATTTTGAAAGTTTTCAAAGAGTGTGAAAACTTAAATGATTTTCTGCTAAAGAAGATGAGCGTTTCATTCGAAAACGCTAGTACGGAGCTTAAGTTGAAAATCAAATATACACAATATAACTCACTTCAGTTACACTAATACATTAAAAACTTCTCGTGTTAGACAAAATGAAGACCTTTTTAAAATGCTAGCAGCCTCTTCGGACCCACTTATTGCATCACTGAGACACGTGCGATCACGAAAGGGTTTGGAAAATAGCAACTATAGTCCGAAATGTTGAGTTTATTAGATACTGATGTAAATATTGAAATTATTTTGAAGAAATCAGCGATCAATAGCAAATTTTCAAAATTAAACTGTAAAAAATTTATAAAAATTTTTTTTTTCTTTTGTAATTATGTTAAAAATCATATTAAAACATTAAAAAATGTTACATAGTCGTCTAAAACAATGAAAATTCCATTTGTGATTGAAAAAAACCGGGTTTCGATCGATTTTTAAAGGAAAACATGCTTGGAAATATTTTCTGACTTTGACCTTGAATATTACAGCACCACGAACACCCAGCACTTTTGACAAACATTCATTTTGAAGCTATTATAAGGTATTCTTTATCATATGCTTTTTAAATTTTTCAAATCGCTTTATTGGTTTAGACGCTATGATTTTTACAATGCTAAATGCCAGAAGGGCCCACTGTGCGCCGCTACCGAACCAAAAAAACCTTTATAAAATATGATCTCTTTGCAAAATTTATTTTATTTATTTATTTTATTTAAATCGAACCTAGCCGGCTCGAGGTCAATCTTGCCAAAGAAGATTATTTCAAAGGCAACACACAAAAAGGTGAGCCGGTTGTCTGTATAGGTTTTTCAAGAACTACCAAGTTCTATCATCAGCAGACTTTGCTAAAGAACTCCAGAATTGCAATAGCCATACCATGTCTTCAACGCTAAAACTAGTTGGAATTACATTGCCAACTAAGTGAAGCGAAAAAAGTTGGCGAAGCCTCCAATACCGAAGACCACCTTTTTGTGCATTCCCTTAGGCGCTATGAAAAATTAGTGTAAGAGCTTCGCCCTTAACAAACTAAATTCACGACCCGTTTTTTTATAAACGGTATATTGTACCATATAGAAAAGGGTTTTTTTTGGAATAATAATTCCAAAGTAACGGCGTGCCTTCCGTTAGTGTTATCTGGTTAGAAAATTTTTTTTCTCTATCAATTAAAAAACTTTTTTTTTAATTTTAGAATTTTTAAATTTAAATTTAAAATTTTTTTAAATGTAGAAATATGAAAAGTTTTGTTTTAAATTTTTGTTTGCATAAAAATATTTTTTTTTTTTTACATATATTCCTGGCTATTTTTTGTGTGGTTTTCATGCCACACTCTAATTGGACAACTTTTATTGCCGCACAATTGTACATAAATTGTTATAATTATATAAAAAAAATATCCATCGCACTGCATTAAACAAAATGTGCGGCGCAGCACATAGTTATTTAAGTAATTGTTATGGTAGGCGCTTTTTGTAGCGCTATCGGTCCAGACGTTGCCGGCGCTGACTTCACAGGCTTCTGTGTTGGGATACCGGTGCGGGCGGCACAGGCTTCTATGTTGGGGTACCGGTGCAGGTGGCACAGGCTTCTATGTTGGGGTACCGGTGCAGGCGGCACAGGTATACTCAAAGAACTGCGAGTATAGTGGTCCCTTGAAGTCGTTTGGACAAGCTTTCCTTAGCTTTGGGATCTCCTTTGCGGGTTGCGGCGTTTGTTTCATCCTTGGCTTTGCCAAGTTGCGTATTGTGGAGTATGTTGATGGGGTATCCTTTGTGGCTTTATTCCTCTACCTCGGCGTGTAATTTCAACGAGGTGTTCCAGTTAATTTCGTTTGGGCTGTTTAGCAGCCTCAAAATTTCAGCCTTTCTGGCTTTTAATTTATTCGCCACACCGGATTGTACATGTTGTTGTTTCTTGCTTAACTCAAATTATTATTCAAATTTTTTAGCATCGGTTTTTCTTCTCTCTTTCTTTCTTGTTGTTTTTGTGTGTTTTTGTTGTTTTTCTTGCTTAAAACGTTCAATTGAATTTTCTGTTTTTATAAGATTGTTGGTTTAAAACGGTGTGGGGTTTAGTAGTGTAAAGTAAAACAACAAAAGCTCTTCTTTTTCCTACTTATCCTACTTATTATGCTTTTAATTCCATACAAAAACAAATGAGTCACAAGGTTTTATTCGTTTTTCTGTTGCGGCAATTTATTATTGATATTGGTGTTTAGAATTATACATTTAATAATTAAATATATTCCATTTAAAGTTCCATTATCCACGTTTTGTGTTTTTTTTTATTCTTTAATTAAAAAAAAAACTAACGGCACACATTCGTGACACTTGTCACGGTCGCCATGTAGAAATAAGACAATTAAATAATCGTTGCGTTTATTCTTGACGGTAAAAACCGAATGAATTTTATTTAAAAAATGTTCTTCTGCTTAGCCTAAGAATTCTTAAGTATATAAGTTCTGCCGGTGGCAGCAGAACGAGAGAGCGTAGTATCTACGCTCCCACTTATCCATATTTGTGTTTTTGCTGTGAGTTTTGTTGCTCCGAGTTGGCCATAGTCGAATGAATTTTATTTAAAATATGTTCTTTTGCCTTGTTTATGCATAGCGACAATGTGTCACTATGTGAATATTTAGTATACACTATCATGCGTTGGGCATATGACGCTTTTATATGTAGAATACTCTACATTGCGTTGGGTATTATTATTTTATAACTGAACATACTACAATGCCGCTTGGGAACTGTTAACCAAGCGGTATGGGAATAATCGGAGGGTATTTTCCGAACAATTAAGTCGAATCGTTGATTTACCGAAGATCAACAATGAATCCGCAAAAAGTGTAAGGGGAGTGATTGACATAATTTATGAGTCAATACACTTAATTAAAATAAAAACCAAAATTTGTCCGATGAACTTGACGTAATATTCGCACAACTCTTACTAGGGAAATTTGACAGCCTCTCTGTCTGCAATCATTCGAGTCAGATTATCTGATGTCATGAAGTCACTAAGTGGTATATGAAAGGAGGAGCAAAAACCGCTACAATGTGTGTCAAATTATGCGGTATATGTAGATAAATGTCCGATTTGCAAAGATGCAGGGCATACGTATGTTTCTACGTATGACACCTATTGAAAGGTTTGAAATGGCAAAAAAAGCTTTGTACAAGATGCTCGAACCATTTAAGCAATAAAGGATGCACTATTGAAATGGTCTGTTCATTGCGCAGTAGAGGACACTCTACTCCATTTTCAAGAAAAACAGGAGAGTATTAATACATGTGTAACGGCACAACCAACACTGTTGGCTACAGCTGTAATACAAGTAAAAAATGCAAATGGAGAATATAAGACTCTAAGAGCACTTATTGATAACGGGTCACAGAGCACAATTTTGTCTGAAGAGGCGGCTCAAATATTAAAATTACCTAAAATTAAACAATATACAGAAATAAAAGGCGTGTCTTCAATAAAAGCCAAAAAATCGAAATATAAGGTAAACATTTATGTAAGACGCCAAATCCCTGGAAAAGTGATCATAAGGTGGGGGCAAATGTGTTGCCAAAGTTAATGGAAGCTCTTCCATTAAAAATAGCAAACATAGACATATCAAAATGGCAAACGTGCTAGGTATCCTACCTTTAATAAACCTGGTAAGGTTGATATAATAATGAGGATAAAAGTATATACTCAAATCTTAAAAGGGGGAATTACAAAGAATTACAAGATGGCCTGCTAGGCCAAAATACTCAATTGAGTTGGATCGTCTCGGGATGCACCAAATCAAATCATAATAAATCTGTAGTGGCAAACAACAATAGATTTCAAATGTTTTGAACAACTTTGGGAGAACAAGAAAGGTAAATGTCAAAAAAACATAATGCCAAACAAACTCATCAACAAAACTAAATAAATAATTTTATGGCCCCCGGCATGATATTCAGATTGATTGAACCATTGGGTTCAATTAAATAATGATAATTTAATAAATAATGTCAAAATATATTCCTTAAAAAAATTGTTCGAGTCTGTATTAGAAAAAGAGCAGGTATTGCAAAATAAAGGGACAACAATTAAACAGAATAACCGTTCAAATTTCAGCTGTCAGCGGAATGTCAAAAAAGTGGAGCAAAGTCACATTGGCTTAAGCCGAAAGGTAGAAGTAGATGGTTTTTAAAGTTTACACCATACACTGTGGAGCATAACTATAAGCGCACCCCCCTTTTTTAGTGTAGCGTTTAAAATAGAAGAAATAACGGAAAAGTGTAAGTGAGGAATTAAAGATAATTGAAAATACATTTATTTGAGATCAAAACAAAAACAGCAATAATAACGGTACTTTTGATTTCTTCAAAAATGTTGTTTTTGGACTGTAATTAAATTAAACTTTTTGATAAAATGGTTGTCTGCTCAAAAATAATTGCATAGTTGCCACTAATGCGGTTGACTCCCATGATTATACTCTTTGTTGGTTGTGCGACAACAATGAGGTTCACGTTAAGTGTGCAGGTTACACAGGCAGAATTAAGGAGTCTATTGCTAAAGGTGGTGGCTGAAAATATGGATGTGATGCTTGCCGGGAGGTCGAGAATGAGATGCGCTCTTTCATGAGGCGGACTAGAGATAGTTTTGACACTTTATATATGTCGAGAAGATTTTTGGCCGAAACAAATAGTTAAGGAATATACTGTAAAAAGAAAAATTGGCAACCGATTCGCTTGCCTACAACAACAACTAATACTATTCCTGCCACATCAGCATCTGCTGGTGTGTCAAAAACTAGCTTCGTCCCTTAACCTGGGTTACCACAACATTAGAGGACTGAAATCTAAACTTCCTAATCTCTATGTAGATAAGTCTTTCTTTTGAGCATACCATTCTAGCTTTCACAGAGACGTGGCTAAAACCTGATATTGCTGATGCATCGGTTTTTTCCACAAACTTTTCTATATTCAGACGTGACCGGATTTCTCGCATAGGTGGTGGCGTTCTGATAGCTGTTGATGAGTTTGAGATTGAGATTGAGATTGTTGGTGTTAAAGTAAATTTTAAATCTTTTAATGCTTTCATTACTTGTTCCTATATTCCACCATTGTCAGACATGGTGGTATATTTAAATCATTTGGAGGCAATTCAGTTTGTCTGATGTGAAGACACGATATTATAAGTTTCAAAAAACACGTCGTTCGTCAGATTATGCTCTGTATACAGTCGCTCGTTCAAAATTCATGATGCTTAATACACAATGCTATAAGAATTATCTTCAGCGGTGTAAGCTTCAGTTTTCTTCTGACCCTAAACAATTTTATAATTTTGTTAATTCTAAACGTAAGACCTCTGTGCACCCATCTTTTTTGTCTTTTCAAAATAAAAAAGCGAGCACTGATCAGGCAATTGCCGATATGTTTGCGAGTGTTTTCAAAACAACTTATTCCTCAACGGAATATCAAGCAAGTCCGTATCCTTATCATTTAAAAAAGGCTAATTGCATTTTCAATCCAGTGATTGATGAAAGTTATATTCTTAGCGAACTTAAATTAGTTAAACCTGTTTATTCTCCGGGGCCAGACGGTATTCCTGGATATGTACTCAGGTTCTGTGCAAACGCATTATGTAAACCCATTTTAAAATTGTTTCTATTTTCTGTCGAATCTTCCTCTTTTCCATCTATTTGGAAGGAGTCGTATATTATTCCTCTGCATAAAAATGGCAAAAAGTCCGAAGCCTCTAACTATAGGGGTATCTCAAAATTGTCCGCTATTCCGAAAGCTTTTGAGAAAATTATAACTTCTCAATTGCAACATTTTTGCAGCTCTATTATTTCGCCAACACAACATGGGTTTGTGAAACGTAGATCTACAACCACTAACAGTTTAGAATTTACATCAATAATTATCAAGGGGTTCAAAAATGGTAAACAAACTGATGTCATATACACTGACTTCAGCAAAGCCTTTGATTCCGTTAATCATACCCTATTACTTTCTAAGCTGAGCGACATTGGGTTTCCACCCCTTTTCCTTTCTTGGGTTCGAGAATATTTAACAAATAGGAAACAGAAGGTACTTTTTAAGTCTTCTTTTTCCGTTTCCATTCCTGTGACTTCTGGTGTACCTCAAGGTAGTCATCTTGGCCCTCTGCTCTTCACACTATTTATTAACGATCTTCCATCAGTCATTGTTCATTCGTGTGTGCTTATGTATGCTGACGACGTCAAGCTTTGTCTTACTTATAAAGATACAGATTCATTTAGTCGGCTACAAGCTGATCTTAATAACTTTCAATCCTGGTGCCAGTTTAATCTACTAAATCTTAACACTACCAAATGTAAGGGTATGACTTTTTTTCGTAGCTCTCCTCAACTGGTCACTTATTTTCTAAACAACAACCCTTTAGAACGTCTAAATAATATGAATGATTTGGGCGTACTTATGGACCATAAGTTAAATTTTAACACCCATATTTCCACCACGGTCGCAAAGGCCATGAGTGTCCTGGGTTTCATTAAAAGATGGTCAAAAGAATTTGATGACCCCTATACAACTAAAGTTCTTTTTACTTCGCTTGTCTGTCCTATTTTAGAGTATGGATCTTGCATTTGGTCACCTCAATATGAGTCGCACCAGATTAGACTAGAATCCGTTCAAAAGCAGTTCTTGCTATTTGCTCTTCGTGGCTTCAGCTGGGATCACAATATCAATTTGCCTTGGTATTCTAGTAGAATTCTCTTAATTAACCTTCCGTCCCTAACTAACCGTAGAATTATGCTTGGTGTCATTTTTATGCACAAGCTCCTAATTGGTGATATCGACTCGCCTGAGTTATTAGCTCAGGTGAATCTGTCCGTATGTAGACGGAGTATCCTTTGATACCTTTATCCCTTAGTCGTTGTTTTTCTAACTATGCTACGCATGCACCTTTTAGGGTCCTCTGCTCTGATTACTACCTTCTATTCCCTATAATCAGCTCAGAGTTTTCTATTAATATGCTTAAAACATCTATCCTATCCCATTTAGTTAATAGATAGCTACAGTATTATTTGTTTGTCTGTCTTTCTATTGTGTATTTTGTCCACGCGATTCGTGCAAAGCGTTATACAGCTGCACCCCTGTTGGGAGGTGGGCAGCTATCTGCTTGGGCTCGCGCGTAACAGGCTTTGTCCTGGTGTCGTGAGGGCCACTTGAACGTACTGCGCATAGTATCGTCAACGTACGCTAACACTAGTTATTTTACTAATTTGTAATTTGTGTAAGACGACATAATGAAAATAAAACAATCCGAACCGCCTCAATCATCTGAAGCGGCTTCACCAAATCAGATGCACTAAAGAAAATATAATACAACTGTCCTTTTTTCACAAACAACTAACCTAGCATATGACTAGAAAGTCAGCCACACGCGTTGTGGGAAAAACACTTGTAATTGTAAACTAACCCAAAATGATCACAACGTCAGGATGTCAAGTGGCCGACGCTAGTGCAAATGCGCGGAAATTTATTAGGGGTTGTAGTCTCTAGGAGGGCAAATAAAACTTTATCCAATTTTCAGTATGCTAAACGCAACATTGCGGAAATAGAAGAGCCAGAAAAGTTCGAACTCTCCGAAAAGATGGACTTAAATGTGTAAAATGTTGAAGCAGTGCAAGCCCCGGTTAAAGTATTTCGGTGTTGGAATTGTGATGCAGAGGGACATGGCTGGGACAACTGCTTAGAACCTCGCACTAAATTTTGTTACGGGTGTGGATCGAAAAAAGCCCCAATGTAAAAATTGTATCGCCAAGAAAGCGGAAAACTTAGTGAAGGGTCCATCTGTGAAGGCTCGGATGGTCCTGAAAAATCTCTAATTGAAATATTACCTGATTTACCGGCTAGCTCAGAACCTATGGAGCAAGCAAACAAAATACCAGACTTATCTTTTAACTGTTACAATAAGACTCCAGTTATATCGCCCTATAAACAACGCTTGAAGTAGAATTTTTTGAAACAACCTATTTTCAACTCTGGCACGAACAAAGAGATCTACTATGCGATTGCGAACTTTTTGGAAAGTAGTTAGACAAACTAAACGTTTGCTTATTTCGTCAATGATTCATGAAAAGTCGGATGGAAGATTGTATGCGGAAGTATCATTTTTAAATTTTTGTGAACATTTTTAAATTTTCGGCGCGAACATAAGTTGCGTAGGGTCAGCTTTGGCTTCAGAAGATTAGTCAAAGGATTCTTCCCAAGTTTAAACAGCGGATGGACAAGATCAACCAGTTTCATTACGCTAGATATTACCTAAAGACAAAACCAGATGGATAAAATTATTTATCATATACCATCCATTCAGAAATGGATGATATTGGGAATAGATTTTTAGAAAGCGTTTCAATTAGCGCCAGGTTTGTTATCAGCTTTAGATTACGAAAGCGAATTCATCATTCCAGAAAGTAAGGACAAACAATCATACCCATTATCTGACTGTCAAAAGAGACAACTTCAACTTCAAGCCTTTATTTCAATTTTTGTGTCATTGGAAAGGAAAGGGCTTGGGCGAACAACATTGATTACACATCATATAGATGTCGGATCGTATCCACAGCGGTGGAACAATTAATATATAGCGAAGTTGATCGAATGATAGAGTTAGGAGTTATAGAGTTGTCGAATAGTCTGTGGAGTTCTCCGATGAGATTTGTAGTTGAACCTGGGAAAGTGAGATTATGTCAAGATGCTAGAAAGATAAATGCGTATACGACAAAAGATGCATATCCGATGACAAGTATTGATGGGATATTCGCACCGCTTCCTCGTGCCGAAATCATTACTAAAATCGATCGTAAGGATGCGTATTGGCAAGTGGACCATTTACTATTCCAAGAAGGCCTTTGTACCAATTTCGAGCAATGCTAAACTATGTGCATGTTAATGGACGAAGTAATTCCAGCGGATATAAAGAATTGTTGTTTTGGATATCTAATGCTAAATCTAACATTAATGTTAAATCTCATGAAGAGTCAGTTTTGCGTGATCGAAGTTAAATATTTATGGTACATAACTGGCAAAGGCGGAATTTCAACCGATCCGAGCAACATTGAATCAATTTTGCATTGTCCTACACCAAAGTCCCTAAAAGAACGATGGAATCGAAGTTTCATTGCAAACTTCAGAAATTACAGCGCCGATTACAGATTTGCTTTTTTTTTTTTAAGTTTGTTACAGATTATGCCAGTCTATCTTCGTTTAAGAAGCAGTCCAATCTTAAAGCGCGTCTAGGGAGATGGGCTATGCAATTGCAAGGATATAAATTTGAGATAAGTCATAAAAAGGGACAATAACATATAGTACCAGATGCATTGTCGCATCTACTACAAAATGTGCAGTCATACCCTGATGTCAAAGTCATGGATTATTTGGTGTATATTAGGACTGAACATAATGATGGTACCGAAGAGTACAAAAAGAAAATGTGGAAATTGTGGTTTCATGATTGTACTATTACAGCTCAATGGAGGCAAAGTGAAAACCGTAGATAGGCAGTGTCCAAAAAGTTGAAAAGGAAACATAGGCATTTCAGTCCAGTGAAAGTCGTCACGACTGTTCGTAGAGTGTCGAATGAATCCAAATAAAATACCACTACTTCGCGGGTGCCAATTTTTTATGGTATTGGCGAGGTGATGGAGGTGTGTAAATGGAAATTAAAATGCGCGGTAACCTTCGTTTAATTCTTTGCTTTTATTTACAGAACAATTTCACACACGAAATTTCAATTCAGAAATTCGGTGGAGTGAACAACGACAAAACCCATTATAGAGTTTATTCAAAGTTTATTCAAAGTCCGATTTTTCTATCCTACGGAGTGCCAGAGAATTTTGTAACAATGGAGTGCAGTTTAAAGTATTCTTATACCCTTGCAAAAAGGGTATATTTATTTTGGTCAGAAGTGTGCAACGCATAGAAGGAAGCAGTTCCGACCATATAAAGTATATATACTCCCATACAAATGCCAAAGTCACGAACAGTGACTTTTCTCAATAACTTCGTTATTTTTTTAGCTACTGTCGTGAAATTTAATATTAGACAGTTTATTACGCTTGTTAACGACTGTGCCAAGTTTGATCAAGATCGGGTGACTATATCATATAGCTCCATAGGAACGATCGGTTGAAAACAGTGACTTTTGTCAATAACTTCGTTACTTTTGAAGCAATTGTCATAAAAATTTATATTTCTCAGTTTAGCACTATATCATATAGCTCCCATCCAAATGCCAAAGTCACGAACAGTGACTTTCTCAATAACTTCGTTATTTTTTTAGCTATTGTCGTGAAATTTAATATTAGACAGTTTATTACGCTTGTTAACGACTGTGCCAAGTTTGATCAAGATCGGGTGACTATATCATATAGCTCCATAGGAACGATCGGTTGAAAACAGTGACTTTTGTCAATAACTTCGTTACTTTTGAAGCAATTGTCATAAAAATTTATATTTCTCAGTTTAGCACTATATCATATAGCTCCCATCCAAATGCCAAAGTCACGAACAGTGACTTTTCTCAATAACTTCGTTATTTTTTTAGCTATTGTCGTGAAATTTAATATTAGACAGTTTATTACGCTTGTTAATGACTGTGCCAAGTTTGATCAAGATCGGGTGACTATATCATATAGCTCCCATAGGAACGATCTTTCGAAAACAGTGATTTTTGTCAATAACTTCGTTACTTTTAACGCGATTGCTTTCAAATTAAACATTTCTTAGTTTAATATATCTGTTAATGACTGTGCCAAATTTGATTAAGATCGGGCGACTATATCATATAGCTTCCATAGGAACAATCGGTGGTGAACAGTGACTTTGATCAATATCTACGTTAATTCCTAAGCCGTTCTTTCGCAAATATTAGACCTTTTACACAAAAAACTTGCAAGGGTATACAAACTTTGACGCGGTCAAAGTTAGCCCCGGCCCTCTGGTTTTTTTTGTTATCGGTATTTGCTAAAACAGGTGAGAATCGAAAACGAATCTTTCTTTCCTTCCTTTTCTTTCCTTTCTTTGTGGGTGAACTGTTTGCGTCAGTCAACGGCTTGAACGACGATCGATTGTGGAAATCCGAGAGTTAAATATATTTATCTTTTGCCTCAGATAGTATTAAGGGTAAATGAAAGAAAAATTCCCAAAATAGTTTTGTGTCTTATACAGTGTTATTATAAATACGTTACGACGCGTCGTTAGCGAAGCAAAGTGAAAATTTCGAATGTTGAGGCCTCCCAGGTAATCCAGACCAATACAAGCAGAACACGTGTAGGATAAAAACTTAGAAGCATGTACGAAACCTAGCCTTTTCCCCAATTGTAACCTATAACCTAAAGCATGAAGGATGAACAATAGGATGTAGGATTTTTATTCGTCTTCCGAACGGACGAAATAATCAGGATTATATGAAATGAGTCAACATAAGGATCTACAGTACTTTAGAATCAATCTTAAGTTAAGTTTACATTGAATTTCCTTTTATTTTTTGTTCGTTGGCTGAATGGTTGAATTTTAAAGGAAATGGAATTCAATGGCAGTGTATATTTTCGTTAAATAATAATTTTAATTTTTTAGAATTTGAGTATGCATGTAAATTGACAATGTAACTTGACGCTTTAGCTCTATTTGGAATATGTAAACCTTCCTTCTTTCAACAGCGCCAAGAACACAACGAAAGTTCTTTCTGTAAGTGTATCAAAGAACAATTGATTTATCTGATGAAATGAATTTGTCAATGGTCATGGAAAATAACCCAATCTTCATTTGTTCAATTCAAAATAATAACTGATTTTATTTACAAAAGTACGGAGTTTATATAGGGAATCTTAGGCTCTAGGAGGTAGCAATTGTTCTTAGAAGATCTTATTCTAGTACGACTCACACCCACGAGGGTTGGTCTGGATTACCTGCATACTGCAACTAAATTCTGGACTAAGCAATCCTCAGTTAACGTTTTGATACAATAAAGAAACTCTTCGGCCGTAACTCCTTTTGACGTCAAATTTTACATTCCAACTATGAATTAGCTGTGTAATTTAATCTGTTTCGTCTGAGTTGTAAATGAATTCCTAGGAATACTTTAGTTTTGCGCTGTCGCATTTACCTGTTGCTCTGTAATTCCCAGTTGTTCCATTCTTCGGTCTATTATGGACTCTATTTGATTACTAATTCTGTCATAATCAATTTCTACCGATGCTCGCGCTGGTCTTCTACAAGCGTCTAAGCTTCTAAGAGGTATGTTGGACCCATTTTCTTGAAATCTTACTCGTTGTTTTTTTTATCGTTGTGGGTCGGACTGCTGCAGACATCTCTATATTTGCACTTACTTGATGAACTTGTTCACCCCCATCTGAGATCTTATGAGATAAGCTTTCTTCACTCCTATTGAGACCCATTTTGACAATTTGCAGTTTAGTTTTAATATTTAGTGATTAAATTTTAATTGGTATTTTATCCTAATTCACATTAAGGGTAATGTGAATTTAAAGTCACAAATTTGCGAAAATCAAAGAAAATGAATAAAGAATACACTGGGATGCTCCTGGCATATAATATTAGATGCATCACTATTTAACTGGTCAGGATTTAGCCATGCCAATATTAATTCACCGCTGAATTGATTGGTCTTAATAGCTGCTTCGCAATTATAAAGAATTCCAAAAATCCAATCCGTTGATCGAATCTTATAGCAAATACATAAAAGGAAAAGAGAAAAAAATATAAAGACACAAAAAGATCCTCCAAGATAGTAATGTAGCGCTCTAGTGGTCGTTGACGTATGAATTCCAAGCTAGATTTACATCGCCAATCCCAGTATTAGCGTAAAAGAAAATCTGCGAAAAGACAAAGTTTACTTAGGCAATCCTACTACTAGAGTCGCTGTGGCAGAATTACTACCATACTATTTCCATTTAGTTGCATAGAGACCGCATCCCTAACATTCAAACTTTACACAATAATAGAATGAAAAGAGAATACCATATACGTCCTAAGAAGTGTTCTAGTGCTCGCTATTGTAGTCTGGCTACAACATGAATTCCAAGCTAAATTTTCCTCAGCCGGTAGAGAGCAAAAAGAAAAAGAAATCAAGAAAAGCAATCACACATTCGGTCATTTCTAACGAAGGCTTTATATGGTCTCATGTTATTCGACCCCCTTTACCAAAGTGTAAGGAAAACAATTTTAAGTAAACCTCGCGTCCATGGGACCAATTTTAGGTCTATAGTGTACCACTTTTTTAGCTTCACCATTCTAGAATCTTTCGTTACGGGCCCACGTTGGGCGCCAAATATGTAATCAAACCTGACATATAACGAGATAATATCAAAAAAAAAAAAATTTGGAAATCCCGTGTTTAGGAATAAACATCGTCTTCATCTGAAGCGGCTTCAGCAAATCAGATGCACTATATAAATATACAACTGTACTCTTTTCACAAACAACTAACCTAGAATATGATAGGGATAATAATAATAATAATTTTTCAACCCCCGAATACGTGGGTGTGAGTCATACTAGAATAAGATCTCCCAAGAACAATTGTTACCCCCTAGAGCCTAAGATTCTGTATATAAACTCCGTAATATTGTAAATAAAATCAGTTATTATTTTGAATTGAACAAATGAAGATTGGGTTATTTTCCTTCTGCCGGAATCCCTATTCATTTTGGTCGTTCGAGCCGGATGGATCATTTTGGTCCTTCGAGAAAAACTCTGCAGTTTTTCCCCACCAGTGGTAAGAGACTCAGAGATTGAATCAGCTCCTTAAAGTCTGAATTCTTATGCAAGTGTAAATGCTAAGATCAGCTATAGGTAGCAAAATAAAATAAAATAAAATCTTGTTTAAATAAAAAGTGTTTGCGACTGAGTTAAATAAAGGCAGTTTGGCTAGTCGAGCAAGTGCAATAATTTCGGCGGCGGTAAAAAAATTGTACTTACTGAGTTAGTGTGTGGCGTATTCGAAGCCCTAATATCGAAACTAAAAAAATAATAATTCTAGTGTATATATGCACTATATATCGTTGGAAATCTTCAACCAGAAACAGCAGCAGAGCAACAAGACAGTTGCAAAGAAAAGGCGACTGGAAAAAGAATGACGAGCTACCAGCAAACTATCGCTACCCATTGGCAGACAAGCAGCGGCAGACAACTCTACTTGGCGGACAACAGTGGCGAACGATGTCAACGACAGGATCATCAGATAAGATATAAATTAAAATAGTAATATGTACTCTTATTATTATTACATACTTATATCGGTATCTTAATAAATGCATAAGACAAAAATATTCCCCATCACAACTGAAAAATTGTTAGCAAAGCAACACGAGTTGCATACAAGGTTAAAGAAGCAAGAAGACTTAGATGCTAGTAAGTTTACTAGCAAGATTCTTAACGAAGTAAGTGAGATACAGAAGGTATGGAACAGTTACTATAGCAAAATGCTACAGAGTGGAGTAACCGAACACTACTATTTCACAGATGGAACGTATGAGGAAGGTTTAGATATGGCAGCCTGATTAATAGCCAAAGGAGAGCCAAGCAGGCAGGGCACTGTTGGTTCGGAAAACAGTGAAGCAGATGTAACGAGGTTTGAAAAGTTGGATGATAACAAAGTAGAGGCGCGCGGGAATGCGACCTCCAGTAATGAAAACGCCAATGTTAACCAGGAGATATTTATGGATAGAGCGCGACAGCTCCAGGAATATTTGGATAGGGTAACCAAAGATTTACGCTCTATAGATTTAAAGGATCAATTATTTATTTGAGAAAGTACAGGCTTACCGGGGTTTGACAAAAGATGCAAAATTTAAAAATGCTATGGATGATTTAGAATTCTATGTCCGGAATTCAGTTTTAGTGTGAGAATGTTACCGTGAGAGGCGCACTACCGGTGTTGCAAAAATACAGGTACCCACATTTTCTGGAGAACCTAAAGAATGGGACCTGTTTGTGGAATTATTTGCGGAATTAATTGAAAAAAAACAGATTACTTAACCCCGGCGAAGCAACGAACATGGTAGCTCATTTACTGTCAGGTTCAGCTGACAATTATAGTAGAAATAAGACAATTAAATAATCGTTGCGTTTATTCTTGAGGGTAAAAATGAATTTTATTTAAAAAATGTTCTTGTGCTTAGCTTAAGAATTCTTAAGTATATAAGTTCTGCCGCTGGAGGCAGCAGAACGAGAGAGCGTAGTATGTATGTATGTATATATGTATGAATATGCATATATATATGGCAGGCGCATAAGTCTTAGAGAAGGTCCCATAGTTATTCAATTATATATTTTTATCGTAGTATTTCTTATTCTTTAACTTATGGTTTTCTAACATTATCCTAGCTCTTTTATATTCTATTTCTATTCTACATTTTATTTCCTTAGAGTAGTCGTCTAAATTGTATAAAGGATCTATTCTATCGATTTTGTTAAAATCTATGAACTGGTTTGGTAGTCTTCCAAATACTAGTTCGTATTGACAATATTCATGCACTGCCGAGGGTGTTGTGTTATAACAATAAGTGAAATATTGTATCCAAACATCCCAATCGGACTTATCTGCTGATATGTATGAACGAATATATTCGTTGAATGTTCTATGACTTCGTTCTATTGTCCCTAAAGTCTGGTGGTGGTATGCTGTTGATGTTAGATTTTTAATCTTCATGTACTTGCACATATCTGTTATAATCTGATTTTTATACTCAGTTACCATGTCCGTAATGAGTATTTTCATCATATATCTCATCGGAGAACTCCACAGACTATTCGACAACTCAATAACTCTTAACTCTATCATTCGATCAACTTCGCTATTAATTTTTCCACCGCTGGGGATACGATCCGATATCTATATGATGTGTAATCAACGTTGTTCGCCCAAGCCCTTTCCTTTCCAATGACACAAATAATGAAATAATGTTATTCATTAGTCCTTCTTCTATGTGAACCTAACAAAACCCGAAAAAATGCGAAAATCAAAGTTTTTTATAGATTTGAAAAAAAAGTTGAAATTTGCACCTAAAAAACTAACTTCAATATAAAAAAATAGTAAAAATAGCAAAAGTAAAAAAATAGTTTAGAATTTTTTGTTTAAAGAACTTTTCAGGTTCGCAGAGGAGGTAATAAGATACTGAATCTAATAAGCTTTGGTTTTTACGATTGGTTGAATACTTTTTTTGTAATTTTGCCCGCCAATCCCAAAAATGAAAACTCAAGAGAACGCGCTTTAAAGTTTACCGAACGCTCGGCGCCCGACTGCTTTTAGTGCTGTATCTTCGAAAATAATTCGAATTGTCTTTCCAAAATTGACAGACATATTCTTAGATATATTAGGAACAGATTTAAGCAATAAAAAAATTCGATTTTTTGAGCCTCCTAAAGCAGGCTCCCCCTTAAATAAACTGTCCCTTAAATACTGTTCATATGCATGATTCAGACATTACTATTTCTTGTTTTTCCAACAACCTCACTGTAGAAAATGTTCAGGCTGTGACGTGGGACAGCTCCAAAAAGGTTCGCGAGTCGAACATATATCCGGAGCCCTCTAACCAAATAATTAATCGCCGGTTTTGTGTTGTATTGCTCTATATTCAGTTGCACAATTTGTGGGGCAAATCGATCGGTTAGATCGGTTGGCTGAAATCTTTATTTCAATGATAATTCAAATTTCTCACATGTTTTATTTTATCTTACATATGTGTTTTTCTCTCCTTTTCACGTCTTTCCTGCTTGCCAAATTTTGTGTGACTAGCGCTCCGTCATAGCGGGCCGCCGCTCTGTCACCAGTGCAAGCAAAGATAAAGTAAATTTTAACTGTTCTTCTTCGAATGAGAGAGAATAAAAACCAGGGGCGCGTTGGGTAAGCCTTTCTACTGGCGCGGGGCGGCAATGTGGCAATTATCACCACGTCACTTACTGCTATCGGCTTGAGCTGCGGTTGGAACCATTTCGTGCGCCTTGTGATTGTAGGTAGATATTCTCTTAAGCACCTCTTCCAGAAACGGTCGGCAATTTGGCTGGCAACCCGATACCCTTTTGCGAGTTGCGGACCAGACTGTTCCAGTGAACCGCTCTCACGTAGGCCACTAGAACTGCCTTTTAGAAAATGGTTCAACGTTAATGCATCCGATTCGGCGCTTTCTAAAGGCACATACGTCAGAGGCCTTGAATTCAAAATTTGCTCTACGTCAGCAAACGCTCCTCTTAACACCTCTTCCTTAAGTCCGGCCTTTAGCAGTATTTCTGAAAGTATAGATTTAGTTGAAGTCGCTCCCAAACGCCGCCCAAGTGCGGTGATCTGGGAGGGTTAAACTTGAACTCCAACTTTGGATACTGTTGCTCCACAGCTGAAGTTGATATCAGTTCCATGTGCTTCTTCAATACGCGGATGGCTCCTCTAAAATTTGTACCATTGTCCGATAGCATGCAGCGCGGCACCCCTCTTCTGGCTACAAACGCCTTCAATACGCAGAGAAATGAGTCAGATGCAGCAATTTCTAGGTACCCTGGTTCGATGAATTTCGTCAGCCGTAAACCTAAAACAGCAGCCATCAGTTCCATCCGTGGTATTAAGACTGGCTTCAAGGGGGCCACTCGTGTCTTACAAGGGGAACTTCAGTTATGCGAATCACCGATTTGGATGAATTTTGGATATGTTGTAGAATACCCCGTCATTTGAAGCTGTGTGAAATATTTCGGCGCACTATTATATATTTTCCTAATAAATCGGCTTTAAAGTTATAGCTTTGGTGACTTATAAGCAAAACGCCGAGTGGCCTACGAGCATCTCGACGGTGTAAGAGGTAGAGGTCCTGCCTAAAACCGATGAATCTCTGGTTCAATCCCCGCCCGAAACAAGTTAGTTTTGGGTTTTTATTTTTTTTTTCGCCTTTTCAATAATTATTTTTGTTTAATAGCGAAATAGGTCTTTTGATAATTTTTGATTGGACTCATTTTTTATGCCTTTCAAAAACATAAATATAACATAGACGTAAAATAGAGTAATTAACTTCTGCCTTCACATTTTCTTTTTTGATATAAATCAACGTATGTATGTATATTTTCTCAAGACTATGAACATGTTTAAATAATGTTTTTGTGCAAAAACATAACAATTTGAAGGCAACAAACGAAATAAAAATTTTGGAAAACCGTACATAATGGCGTGCGTATAGCTGGTATTACCTTAAGCGTACAAGTTAATAATAGTTAATAATAATAGTTAATAATAATAATTTGCATCTACAATAATTTCAACATACATAGAAAATGTTTCCAATTACAAATCATCGAAAGACCTATTTCGCTATTAAACAATAATAATTGAAAAAGCAAACAAAATAAAAACCCAAGACTTACTAGTTTCGGGCGGGGGTTGAACCAGAGTTTCGTCGATTTTAGGCAGGACCTCTACCCCTTACACCGTCGAGCTGCTTGTTGTACACACGGCGTTTTACTTATAAGTCACCAAAGCTATAACTTTAAAGCCGATTTATTAGGAAAATATATAATAGTGCGCCGAAATATTTCACACAGCTTCAAATGACGGGGTATTCTACAACATATCCAAAATTCATCCAAATCGGTGATTCGCATACCTGAAGTTCCCCTTGTTAGACGCTACCAGGGAACAGTGGACTATTCCATCTACTTCTGCTCGCAGGTAGCGCTGCATAAGCATTGATGCTGGCGTCCACAAACGTGTGAAGTTGTACTCGTCTTGCACAACAAACCTTCGGCACGCACCTTGAAATACTCACTTCGTTGATTTTGGTTAACAGCTTCACCCAAATTTTCCAGTCTTCTTGGTCCTTTTCCTGAAGAGACTCATCTCAATCCGTTCCTGCTCGCCAAATATTCTGCATAATAATTTTAGCACGAACAGTGAAAAAGCCAAGCAATCCAAGTGGGTCAAAAATTGACGTAACCACACTAAACACAGTTCTTTTGGTCAGATAGTCTTTTGATGCTCTTTCAAGCAAATCCGGCTTGACTACATACGTAAGTTGATATGTCACGGGCAGCCACCACATGCCTAAAACCCTTTAGCCGAATTTCCACTGCGCCATAGAAACTTCTCAGCCGTCTGGTCCTCTGGGCGCACTCTTACTTCGTGAAACATCTCATTTATGTCACCAGCCACTGCTACTGGTCGCTCCCGAAAACGTATTAGCACGCCAACTAGAGATGCCAGTATGTCCGGGCCCTTTAGCAAGACGTCGTTCAATGACGTGCCTTTGACTTTCGCAGCTGCATCCCAGACCAGCCTCGTCTTGTTCTTGTTTGGGTTAGTGTAAATATAGGAAGAAACCATGAACTTTTACCCTTATTTGGCTCACTTTCTGTTAATCTCCGGATGTATCCCTTTTCTTCATAGCTTTGCATAGTATCCAACATAAAGCTTCTAAGGTCGATGTCCTTTGCCATTTTCACTTCTAAACACGGAAGACGCCTCATGGCCATCGAGTATGAATCTGGTAGATCTACTTTGTCGAACCTCCATAACAGTCCAGTTTACCAACGTTTGTCAATCGGGCAATAACTTGTGGTCGCCTCCATAATCTGCAACGCGCGCTCGTCGTCTTTCGATGTTAACGGCTTGCTTGCCACACGTGTTCCCGAAGACTCCATAGCGTAGTATTCTTTCATTGACGCATCCAAAGCGCGCATGCTGCTCGCTTCATTGCACTCACATATGTGCAATATGTGTGAGGACTCTGGAGCGGCGTCGCTGTGCCGGCCATACACAGACCAACCAATCCCGTATCTTTAAAGGCACACAAACTTTCAAACTATCCAGACCGATAATTAAGCTTGCTTTTACGTTACAGTAAATACTGTAGATGCTTTCTCGATGTTACCAGTTCGTCGGTAACTGTTTGCGTAGGCAAGTCTAGCTTACGTACTCTTGAGTTTAAATCGCGTCGCACCTTGACACATCGACGACACTCCGACACTCACATACTTGGACGCGCTTTCCGTTTGAGTGACTTGGCTGGTCCACTTTAAGCACAGTTCTTCGGCCGGGCCATTTAGTCCTAACTCGTCTGCCAAAGTTTCTTCAATCTAAGAGCAAGCGGCTCCCTCGTCCAGTAAGGCATATGTCGCTAAATTTCGCTTCCTTCCGTATAACATGATTCGCATATATTTGAATGAAGCCTTGCTTGTTATATCTCCAAATTGGTGGATGAACTGGTTTATCATCCTCATTCGTCTGCCACTGCGATTTGCTTTCCTTGTAGTCCGATGTCTCGTGGATCAACGAGTGGTGTATCTGCCTGAACCCATCGACACCACAACTTTTGCAATTCCGTATCACGTGCTGATCAAAACAACAATAGCAGAGCCTCTTTTCCGCACGAACTCCTTTCTCTGCTTTGTGCTCATTTCTCGAAAGAGGCGAGGTTATGACTCCCTGCACATTTGACTAGATCCACTTTGCAATTCGTTGTGCAGAAAAATTCGCACTTTGGTTCTCTTTGCTCCATCCTTAGCTGGAACTGTATACGGCGTAACCATTGAGGCACACATTGCAATGCCAAACAACCAATTGTCAAAGATAGACAAGTTAGCCACACATCCAATTAGAGTAATTCGGTGTGTTCCTCATTCGAGTTTCAATTCTCCCGGCAACTTCTCGACGAGCTCGCCTAGTAAAGCTGGATCGTGCAGATACTCTTTAAGCCCAATTGCGACCAGTGTTGCGCAATAGTTCTGCACTGCCAAGGCTAGCTGAATAACCGAATCCAAATTATTTGAGCGTGCCGCTGGTTCTTCTCTTAGTTTCCTTTGTAGGCTCGAGTGAATAATCTCCGGTCTTCCGTATAGCATTCGTAACATACCGATTGCATACGGCACCGTCTCTGGACACATTAGCTTTCCTCGAACGGCATCCCAAGCCGCTCCCTTTAAGCACTTTTGGAGCCGAATAAGATTCTCTTCGTTACTAATTCCACATCTTTCAGTAGATTGTTCATAGTGGCTTATAAACAACAACCACTCTTCTGGCTTACCGGAAAACACGGGTAAGTCTTTGTTCAGTACTTGGCGGGCCGCTATCTGTTCCGATGACAATAAAGCTTTCTTGTGTCCTAAATTCGTAGAGTGCACTCCAGTGCTTAACGTCGAGTGTTCGGTGGCCGACAGTTGGCTTCCAGGTCCATGCTGCATTCCAGCCGCGTTACTCATTTGTCCTTGGGTCCACAATCCGTTATGAAGATTAGCTGTATTGGCCAGAAACGGTAGACTCACTCCTTGAATAGTCGATTGCGCCAACGCAGGTAATTTTCTTACCATTTCTTACGGACCACGGACCTGGATCAATTTTACTAAACCGTTTAATTGCCGTACCGTTTCCTGCGTGACTCTCGAACATTCCATTAAGAATCGTTTGTTGCACTGACAAACAATTAATCGCCGGTTTTGTGTTGTATTGCGCTATATTCAGTTGTACAATTTGTGGGGCAAATCGATCGGTTAGATCGGTTGGCTGAAATCTTTATTTCAATGTTAATTCAAATTTCTTACATGTTTTATTTTATCTTACATTTGTGTTTTTCTCTCCTTTTCACGTCTTTCCTGCTTGCCAAATTTTCTGTGACTAGCGCGCCGTTATAGCGGGCCGCCGCTTTGTCACCAGTGCAAGCAAAGACAAAGTAAATTCTAACTGTTCTTGTTCGAATGAGAGAGAATAAAATCCAGGGGCGCGTTGGGTAAGCCTTTCTACTGGCGCGGGCCGGCAATTAAGCCTGCACCGCAACACTCACACTATTGTGTTTAGCACTAACAATAAGAGTAGATTGTTGTATCTTATAAAATAACTGTTGAATTCAAAATAATAACTGATTTTATTAACAAAAGTACAGAGTTTATATAGGGTTAATCTTAGGTTTATTCTAGTACGACTCACACCTACGTATTCGAGGGTTGAAAAACTATTATTATTATGGGCACGGCGTCGGCCACTTGACATCCTGCCGTTGTGATCGTTTGGGTTAGTTTACAATTAGAAGTGTTTTTCCCATAACGTGTGTGGCTGATTGTAGTTCTATAGTCATATGCTAGGTTAGTTGTTTTTGTGACAAAAGTATAGTTGTATTATATTTCATTTAGTGCAAAAGCCATTTAGTAAAGCCGCTACAGATGAACACGATGTTTATTCTTAAACAACTAAGTATTTCCTTAATTAGAATATCAATGTATATAAGATTCAAGGGATGAGTAATTTATGGCAAGAAAAATGATTTATTAAAATTATAAAATTTTCTTACCATTCCAAGCTTTAAAACTTTGTTCAAACGAGCTAATAATGCCATGAAACCCGGAGACTTTGTCCAACTCTGTAATATTATCCCAATTTTGCTCAGTGATCCACCCTATAATTAATTTAATTTAATAATTTAAGTCCAATACTCTATTGTTGTAACTGCTTCTCTACTAAACTTACATGGTGCTGGATTGGGTGCCTGTCCTTGTTTATCCATAACTATACCTCCTTTAAGAATAAATTCATATTCGTCCTCTACAAGTTTTCCGGCATTTGAAAGTATTCTGGCTGACATATGTATGGAAAATAATAATTTATGTTTCTCGAACAGACCACGGCAAGTATTTTTGTACACCGAGTAAGTGTGATAGTCATTAATGTTTTGTATTCGCTCGTGAACCAGCTGGTTTCGGGGACTCCGTTCAATAGACTGCGTGAATAGTAGTATGTATGACGCTAATGAAAACACATACATTGGATCTATTTTGGACATATCCATTAGTACGAAAAACAAAATCGCGGCCCTCTCCGATGCTGGCTTATACTCCTGACGTGCGGCATCTATTTCAACTTCCGTTACTTCTGCTATACTAAGAGATTCCTTCACCAATACAGACGTTTGCCGTGATTTTTGTAAAGTAGAGAATAGTTCATCATCATCCAATAAAGATCCGCGACTTTCATTAAGTAATCGAAGTATTTCGTTGTCTAGATCAATAAGGGTCCGTTTGTTGCGTGCTATGGTCATTACCAGCTCGTCTTTTTGCTCTTCAAGTGATGGTTTTTCTTTGCGCACAATAATGGCCAGTAATTGTGCCTCTAAGCCATCTTGCTTCAACGCGAAATTTACTATAGTTGTCTTTGAAGATAATTCGGGAGGATAATGCGGGTTTGATATTTTGGTTGTAATATAAAGTCTGAACTTACTGTTGTAAGCTATATATTTATCATTGAATTTGAGTAACTTTTCACCGCCCTGAATTGTGAAGCTTCGTCGTAAAACTGGATTTATAGCCTGGTCTAAAGATTCGCCTATATTTTGTAACAAAACGGGCAACCCATCTTTAATAGACTTTTCTATTTGTCGTAGGTAATCACTCATTCCTAAATCCATCACTACAAGGCCATTATTATCCTCCATGTTTTTTATCCAATTGTTTGCCTGCATCTGGGGGTCAATAATAAGAGGCCATCGGCTTCCTTGAGTAACTATCACACCATTCTCAGTGCTCAAATCATCAGCAGGTAACCCCTGAATATTCCATTCTCTAACTGAAACAGCATCACTAAGAAAATGTGTGATTTTTAACTCTGATGTGGCGGGTATAAGTAAATCTTTAATAAGTTGGGACCACATAGTCAGAAGTGTATCTCTGTATTTAGTATCAAATGCACCCAAATAAGACATAAAAGCTGTCGATAACAAACAATCACCAGGTAGTTTTTCAAATGAAAGGTCTAGAAGGGCCACAGTTTCAATCCAGCGTTCTCGTTCCCCAGAAAGAGATTCTACCAGAATAATTGCTCGTTCCAATTGTTTTCGTAGCCTCTCTTCTCTCGTTCGAAGTTCATTTAACAAGTCTGTTTTTTCATGAAGCTGTCGGTAAAGTTCTTCAATTACCGTTTGAAGTTCCTCTAGTTTTTTTTTCGCTGCTGCTAGTGCTGCTTGCTTTTCCTCCAGTGACCTCATAGCATTGTCTAGTTTTTCCTGCTTTGGAGCAACAATTCGAAAAACTTTACCATAGTTTTCTATAGCCATAATCCATTGCATTAAAGACTTACAAGCAACTGACACAACAGCGACTTTATCTGGCTCAAGTTCGGGATTTTTCGTATACATAGCGATTCGTTTTAATGTTTTGTCCGATATATGATCACGCTCGAAGTTCTTTAAGTCATTTAAAAAAGTGGACTCACTAAGTACCTTTTTGGCATTCTCCCAAGTGGGATCTTTACCAAGAAGTATTAAAATAGCTTCCATTACTTTTTCTATTTTCATAGGTGGTCTTCCATACGATTTTACCTCAGCGATATCTTTCTTATTTAACGCATCCAGTGCTTTTACAGCAGCATCAATCATTGGCATAACCACTTCGAGATCGGCGCGAGCGGTCGCTGCTAAATCGAGACATATAATTTCTTCGCGCTTGATAACAACGGCTTCGGCATCAACTTTTTCTTTCTGTTCAGTAGCTTCATACTTTTGTATTTCAATCATGGAAATAAACTCCTCACATTCTTTTGCCAAAACCTTAACCAGCTCTGAACTCGTTTTTAATTCCTCCGACATAATTGAAACCTTTTCCTGTGTCTCAGCAATCTTAGAAAGACCATTTCGTAATCTGTTTGCCGCAGTAGACACTTCTAAACGTTTTTTTTCGAGAAGATGTTTAAAACCACTGACAAGCTGTAAATAATTAGGTGATGTTACATAATTGTGCCGCTTGACTTCTGCCAACATGATATCAGCTACTTTAGCAACACTAGAATGTATTATTGAAAACGCAAAGGCAATTTCCCGATGAAGCACACTTTCTGTAGTCATAACCAAACTGTCGCGATGTTTCTCTATCTCTTTTCCGGGAATCACAACATTTAGCTGAAAGCCATGTAGAAAATGGGATGCTACTTCTAATAAAGCTTCTTGTGGCCATAACCTGAACCAATTGGGAGTTGTAGCGCTTAATAACGCGGGATACTGCCTTATGTAGTTTCGAAAACTTTCACCGATAGGGCTAAAACACAGAGCAATATGCATATAATCGCGAACGTTATGCATAAAAAAAGAATATAAAGCTTCAGTAGTCAAGACAATTCCGGCCTTTTTGGCGGGGCGCTCTAAATCTGACTTAAGTTCGTCAAATTCATCTGACTTAAACAAATTTATTTCCCCCGTACTTAACATATTATTTAATATTTCTAAAAAGGAAATTTCCGCAATCTGCTCGTTGCTGAAAATAAAAATGGTGACATGTTGCTTAATTCCTGTTAATTTATATAATTGTTTTAAGTCTTCTCGTAGGTCCATCATTTTATATTTTTTAGTGACTTCGATTTGGAATATTCCCATTTCATAAATAAATGCTGCTAGTTTAGAAAGCACCTGGCGTCCGGATCCTCCAATACCCATATTAAGCATGTGACCGCGTGGCTGCGATATCACCCGCAATATTCGAATTATATGCTCGATTGCCTCTTTAAAGAATACTAAATTCATTCGAGCCATTCCTGGAAAATTATTATACTCATTTAATTGATTAATCATAAAGGTACGTAAAGTATCCATTTGCAGATCTTCGTAAAATCCTTGTGGATGTGCAAAATCCCCAAAAAGCGGTGCTTGCTTTGAAGGACAGAGATTGTGAAATGTTACTTCGAAATGTTTACCCAGTGCCTCATTTAGCATATTAATAAACCATGCTTGGTCAGTATCATCAACGAGCCGATCACTAAAGACTCTAAAACTTTCATGTATCCAAAGACGTAAAAGAACATTTTTTTTTGATTGTAATTCTGGCTGACTTCTAAGTAAACCTTGAAATACTTTTGATATATCTCTCATATTAAATAGGTAATGTGATTTGTTTGGAGTAGGAAGCATTTTGTTGATAATACTGATATAAAGAAAAATAGTGCATTGTGTAAGTGGCAGCCATAATTCTCGAACTTCGTTGGAAAAATTTTCAAGCTTTTGCCTTAGCATAGTTCCAAATATACGAACGATAGTTTCATGAGTAGGAAACGTAAGGTTTAGCAAAACAAACCGGCTTTGAGTACGGGACGATATTACTTGACGACCCCCACCTGGAGGCCCCATTGCCGTAACCAATAATGTGTTCTGCACATAAATTTTTTGCTGAGTTTTACGGTTGAACCAGTACTTGTAATCAATCCATTGGCGAATCAACTCAAGCGGTTGTTGTGAACCATATGCATCATTTGCAGGCATGTTAAAATCATCCATGAAACATATCATTCGTTTTCCACCAATTGGAACAAATTGTGTCTTTGTACGTTTTTCTGTTCTATTTTCAATAGATTCTTGAAGCCCAGCAGCAGTAGTTTGTGCGGATATGTTTATAGTAAATATACAGTACTTATTTTTATCACATGCTTCCATTACACTGACAGCAGTCGATGTTTTCCCAGTACCAACATTTCCAACAAGCATTACTGGGTGCTCTTCAGCGAGAAGTTTTGATACTATATATTCGTAACGAACGCTATCAGAAGTAGGCACCATGATTTTATAGAAAGGTAACCTAAAATACAGAAACAAATAGATTTTTAAATTGTATTATTCGTTGTAGCATAGAAATTCTAAATAAAAGTTTCTCTTGGGTCTTTTACTCATTTGAGAAAAATGAAATCTGTAAAATGTCGTTTTGTTGAGAGAACACACATGAAACCCGAGGGCTGGGGCTTACTTCGACCTCGGCAATGTTTGTAAATCTTTGCAATTTTTTTGTTACTCTTTCCCTACATTGTGGAAAAAAGTGGAAAAACGTTTTATCTAAAAGGTGTAATGTTTCCAAAAGAGAAGCCTACATAGGAACGGCCAACTTAGCATAGGAAATAACGAAGTTATTGACAAAGACAATGTTTGCCTGATCTTGATTAAATTAAATATATAAAACATCAGTGTTATAGAAAATATACACACATTGTCTCAGGTGTGGATCCACCTGGAGTGTCTTTCTGCATTTTTACACAAAGTTGAGAATCTTAGTGCAGCTGAGTGTGTAATGCAAAACCGTATCACAGTGGGAATGACAGTCTATTAATCAAAACATTCGGATATTTATTCGACGAAAAGCTTAAGCTAAAATACAGATAACACTTAATTGAAGAAGGAAGCTTAGCTTTATACACAGCTTAACATCCCCGATCCGGTGAAGGTGTTTTATTTGCACAAGTTACAGCTTTGCACCGATTCATAGCCAATGTGGTCAGGGATGAGTTGCAAGCAATCCAAGTCCAGAATATATTCAGCGGTTTCGGTGTAGATGATTGAAAAGTATAGCGCGAAGAAAAGTGACAGAAAGATACGAAGAGACAAGGTGAGAAAGGTTGTTAAAAGATTGGCAAAGAACACGAAAAGGTTCGTGAAGAGAGTAGTTAGTCAGACATCTAACTAAGGTAAATAGGAAAAAAGTTTCTGGTCCGACGTGAGGGAACACAAAAATATAGCGTATCTAGTAAATTAGTAGAAATGACTTCGCCGTCGACTAGTTCATGGAGAAAGAGAATTCCAAAAACGAGCCTACGGTTGTAAAGTGAAGAAATATTAATAAGAAGAAGCCAATTAAGACCGCGTAACGCAAACTTAAGGAATTGCTTCTGTACCGATTCAATACTACGCCGGTGAACATCATATTGCGGGTTCCACACTGGCGAGCAATATTCGAGAGTATGGCGAACTAACGAAGTGTATAAAACCTTTGTTACATTGGGATCATCAAATTCTTTGGCCCAACGTTTAATGAAGCCAAGACGGCTGCATGCTCTATTGACAATTGAAGAAATATGAACACTAAATAAAAGTTTTGGGTCAAACATAACGCCTAAGTCTTTGAACGATTGTACACTATCTAACAGAACAGACTTAATAGGATAATGAGCTAGGAACGGAGATAAACGACTGAAAGTCATAAAAGAACACTTAGAGGCATTAAGATGTAATTTATTAACGTGGCCCCAATCACAGAACGCATCGAGATCTGATTGCAAGTACTGTTGGAAAGAAGGATCATTATAGGAATAACAAATCTTGACGTCATCCGCAAACATGACCACGCGTGAATGAGCCAAGGTCAAAGGCAAATCATTTATAAACAGTGTAAATAACAGTGGGCCCAGATGACTGCCTTGGGGTACACCTGACGTAATTCGAACAGTTTTAGATATCCAGGAACGAAAAGACAACTTTTGGGTTCTGCCAATAAGATACGACTTTAACAAAGCCAATAGTTTCGGGAAAAAACCCCATGATGTTAAGTTTCGCGAGAAGCATAGAATGATCAACCGTATCGAAAGCCTTACTGGTGTACAAGGGTAGTCAGTTCTAAAAGGTTAGTAAGCGACGAACGACCTTTCATGAAGCCATGCTGACAAGGAGAAATAGTTGATCTGGATAGGTGTTGAAAGGAAGACATAATAATTTTCTCAAACAGCTTTGGTATTGGCGAAAGTTTGGCAATGCCACGGTAGTTAGAAACATCCGATGTGCTACCCTTTTTAAAAAGCGGAATAATAAAAGACTCCTTCCAAATATTGGGAAAGCTACAAGTCTCACTCGATATAAAGAATAACCCAAATAAAGACTTAGATAGGGAAATCGAACACATTTTAAGGATGCAACTAGGTATATTATCAGGACCGGGAACGAAGGAAGACGTCATAGCTGAGATAATACAGTCTTCAGTAATACTAGGGAAAAACATACAATTTAAATGTGGGATTGAAAAGGGATAGGGTGTGGGCTCCGAAACAGTAGTAGAATAAGTCGACTGAAAGAATTTAGCAAACAGATCTGTAATATCTGAATCATTATTAGCAATCTGGTCATTAAGTCTGAAGGTGGAAGGTAGTACATTAGAGCGTTTTTTGGAATTAACAAAGTTGTAAAATCTTTTGGGGTTCTTATAAAATTTAACCTTACAGCGAACGATATAATTATTAGTGTAAAAAAAAATTATTGTAGCATTGAGTGTTTAAAAGACAAAATTGAGATTTGGCTATACAGTAATTTGCATAGTCAAGTCGCGAACTAGTTTTTTAAATCTTTTAAAATATCTCGATTTAATCTTACGGAGATTAGAGAGCCTACGTGTGAAACAGACTGGCGCGCTGGAGTCGGTAGAGACATTCACATAAGGAACGCAAATGCGTTCGTTATCCAAAAATTAGAGAATTAGAGCAGAGTAGAAAAACTTCACTGCACAATCTATATCGCAGCACTCAAATAGAAATAACCAATCAAAAGAGAAAATAAGGCTATTAAAAAGATTGAAATTTGTTTTACGAAAACATCTACGACGAGAATTTGCGATGTTATTAAATGAATTAGTAAGAAATAAGAATTGTAAGGAATTGTAAGAAATAATAACTTCAATGGTAGGGTGATAAGGATCTTCAGGCTTCACAGGGGCTGTGCTTGACATACAGAACTAAAAGTAGGATCCGAGACTAAAACAATATCGAGGATTATTTTAGAAGAGTTAAGTAAAGAATTCAACTGATATAGCGGACATTCCAAAAGGCTATCAAGAAAAACATGCTGCGATGAAGGAATTAAAAAAGATAGATTGTCATCAAGCAGCCAAGATATATTGGGCAATTTAAAATCACCTAAAACTATAAAGAAATCACGATCTTTAAGACGACTAAAAATAGTTTGCAAAGCATCAGCATGGTGCATGTAGGTCCTGATATCAGAAGCTGGAGGAATATATGAACAAGAAATATGTACGCTAAAGTTGAAACATGTAACTTCAACGCAAATAAACTCAAAAACTAACAGATTCGAATTGACAGCAATGAGTACTCCACCGGCACGACCAAGCCTATAAGAAATAAAGAATTTCGTTCTCCAAAACAGAGGAGGTGAGCCAAGTTTTAGAAAAAGCCATGTCAGTTTCGAGAGCTTGGTAAAAAGTCCTCTTACATTTTGATAATGAATGCAAAGACTAGACGTTATTAGTTTTTTGAAGCAGAAGATGAAATTTTGCGGGGCCTGGAAAACTCAACTTTTTGACTTAGCAGGGCATATATTACCAATGTAAGCTGCCACAGACGACTGGAGCAAGCATAGAGATAAATAATTGTTTGCGATGAGCATTGGCATCCACAAGTGATTGAGAGCCAGCATGATCCTATTGATCCAATTGATCAGAGTTCCCGTGAGGGATAGATTGAGGTACACCAGGGCTTGCACTGGGTACTTCAATCTGAAAAGAGGAGCATAAAGAGGGACAAGAAGATGGTGTAGGCGAAAGTAAAATGGGAGAAGATAGAGGGTGCTGGCGACTGCTTATGAGGCAACTCAAAGGCACATTTCTTGGGCTACTTCTCAAAAGGTGGAACGAACTTGAAGTGCGACAATAAATGTACGTTTAAAGAAAGAAACTTTTAACAAAGATCCCTGTACATACGGCTAAAATCAAGCTGCTGGCTGGTGCAAGATGGCAAGTCCAGCGCATTAAGCCAAGCTCAGGCTTAGACACAGACACCAGGAAATTTATTATAGTCGCGGCCGTTAGGGCCGTTAAGCAATAAGATTATCGCAGAGCCAACAAGACATTTGTCTACACTGATCAGAATGCTTGCAAGTAGGTAGACAACAATCCATTTAAAAGCCAAAAGAAACACAAGGCAATAATACTACTTTAATATATATTAAATTTAAAAACTCAGCACTAAGATAATTATCGATAAAAATTCAACGATTACAAATAAATCAGAGAGACAGCTAGAGTGCACAGCAGAAGAAAGAGTACAATTATAAGCCAAGTTTTGCGAGGCGGCGTTACAAAACGATTACGCGGGAAAGAAGCTGAGCACAAACACAAAGAGAGAGGAACAAAAATACAAAATAGACACTAGCACTGATGGTATAGTCGGGGCGATGATTGAGATTGAGAGAAACAATAAATATTGATGAAAACTCAGGAGCTATGAAAAAACACGACCGTCACGTCAGAGAGCAGAAAACCTTTTTTATACCCTTGCAGAGGGTATTATAAAATTGGTAACGCACAGAAGGAGACGTTTCCGACCCCATCAAGTATATATATTCTTGATCAGCATGAGAAGCTGAGTTGATAAAGCCATGTCCGTCTGTCCGTCTGTCCGTCTGTCCGTCCGTCCATCTGTGCATATGCGTTTTACTCAGCCGTCTCAAGAGTTTTTTTTCGGTGTTTTTTATATCATATAGCTCTAGAAGAACTAGAAAAAACATTTTCATAAAAATTGGAGTATGCTATGAAATTTACATATGTGATAATATTTGATATAAAACCCCAGATCCCAAAATTTGAATGTGATCGGATAAATATAACAGAAGTTTCAGTCAATATAATAATCGGCTCTGATCCCAGCTCTGCCGGCAGCGCTGCTTGCTGTCTACTACGCCTTTCGTCATCAACAGAGTACATGCAAACACACACAGACGCAACGCTACATAAACTGTATGTGTATGCGCGCGTTGCTTAGCTTTGGGAATGAGGGAAGAAGAAGAACAAATTGTAGTATAAAAAGTAGTAAAATTGTTTTGTTTGTATATATTGATGAATTGAGTTGCAGAAAACAAATTTTGAACATGTAAAATTATTATTGCCAAGGGCTGCAAGGGTACATAAGCTTCAGCATAGCCGATGTTAGCTTTTTTGATATTTTTTCTATATATATCTATACATGTTTCTCGACCTTTTCATCTACGATTACTTTTGTGTGCGATGGAACTGCCTTTAGAAAATTTCGCAGTAGTCCATCTACAATAATGGTGTTGGCAATCTTTTACTGAGCACCAATGGAATCATCCATCCATCCCATGGCCATCGCCATTCCCCGCTGAGAACTAACCTTGCAAAATGTCGACTGAAGCTATAGTTTTAAATTCAGGGCCATCTCGGTAAATACCGACAGAGATGAAGTGAGGTGACCATTAATATCGATGCACTAACTCGACACTCGAGTTATTTAAAGTCAGCAGCAACCTCTGGTTATTTCCGCCTGGTGAACGTGAAAGTCCCAGATGGACAAGTCTGAGGCACAATTCAATAAAATACGGCATGTAAATAAGCCGCCTTTGTTATTCCACACGTGTACCAACTCAGTTGGCAGAGTGGTTTTTCTTTGCCCATTTGTCTAATTTGGTCTGGTCCCATTTGACTTATTTGGTCTGGTAACACCTGGTAACCGTCGGTCGGTCCGTCTGTGCAAATCAACGTGACGCCGCCATCTTAAGAGTTATCGGGATAAAACTTGATATTTGAGCAACTAATAGCCTGGAGCAGATAAAGTATGAAAATTGTCAGGATCGGGCCACTATATTATATAGCTCTAGAAAAAACATTTTCATAAAAATGCACATAAAAATGTGCACTAATGTAATAGTATTGGATATAAAACCTCTGATCCCAAATTTGAATCTGATTGGATAAATAGAACATAAGTTACACCTGATATAAATCGGTTTAAGCGCTGCCGCACACATACGCAACGCTACACGAATTGTATGTGTATGCGCGCCGTGCTTTGCTTAGGGAATGATGGAAGAAGAAGAAAGAATTCTAGTTGTTTTGTTTGTGTATTGATGAATTGAGTTGCAAGGAAAGAGATTTAGTGCAAATAAGTACTTTCGGTCTCAATTAGGACAACCATCGCAGTCATTAAACAAATTTCTTAGTAATATTTTGGTTCGTTGATTCGATAGAAGGAAAACTTTTAGAGCAAACGTGGTCACGGAAATCGTTTTGGGATCAGAGCAACAGACGCACACGGGTCATAAACCACCTTTTTTGGATGTCATGCATGAGGTTTAAAAGACTTCGTTATTCCAAAATATTTCATACATATGTGGGCGAATGTTTGAGAAAATAAGTAATTGTACAATTATACAAATTCGGCCTAAATGCTTCGACTGAATAATTCAGTATTTAAGCAAGCTATTTAATTCAGTATTTGAGTTTGACGCTAAGGTTCGATGTTTTAGCGGGCCCACACGAAAACACTTCATTTTTCACGTGATACTTCATTTATTTCTTCCACGTGTATTTTTTATGCTAATGGTAGGCTAAGTGGTTGTGTGTATGGTGTGTGTGCCGTATGCGAGTCGTCGTGGTCATAAGCGAGCCGTAGTATGCAAGCCGTCGTGGTCATAAGCGAGCCGTCTGCGAGCCGCAATAAAATAATCGCCCTGAGTCGCGGTTGTAACCAAACTGTTCTGACCGCCGCCTAGTAACAAGCATAGAACCTAACATGTAAGCTTAAAGCGCAAGATGCAACGGTTAATTTCCCATTGAATTTCGGCGGCAACATTGATAGCCTTGTCGTCTTTGCTATCCAGAGAGACAAAAGTAAGCGGTCTAGAATTTAGGATAAATTCCACTTCCCAGAGTGCGCTTTGTAGGCCCTTGCCAGATTGCGTAGAGTACAGTCTTGACGGAACGAACAAGTCGCTCACATGCTCCCCCCATATGAGGAGCGGCTGGTGGATTAAATTTCCATTTTATGTTATCGAACGCCGGTTGCACTCCGTTGAAGCTGATCGTCTGCGCTTTGTCACAGACAATCTTTTCGGCAGCTTTGAAGTTAGTGCCATTGTCGCTGTAAATTTCTCTTGGGGTCCCGCGCCGATTAATTGCGGTGGAACAGGCATGGCGCTCTCTCATTTTTACAGCGTTGGCAAGACTTCCGCATGCCTTTGTATAGGACTCGTAGGCGTTGTATGTAAAACATGCCTCGAATCCGAGTAAAGTGGTGCCCATATGGGAGCAGTATTTGGTTTTGTCCGTTTTTGTTTTGCGGCTCGCCCTCGGGTACGCAGGAGCTGGTTTTCGTCTAGGAAGATATTTAGAACTTGTTTTTAAAGGTTTACCTCTTGTTAAGTTGCGAATTTAGGGATTGAATTCAGATGACTGCGCATGCCGTAGTAGGAGTGTGCGTGCCTGCTGAATGATCTCGTAAGACACCATCTGGTAGGTGGCGATGCCTTCATTTGTTTCGCTTTCAGTTTCTCAATGTAGAGAATAAAGCGCGCTAAAGCTCGATATAGCCTGCGCCAGTCGGAAAAATATTCCGCGCAAAGTTTTAGTTCCATCGGCGAATTGTCGATGAAGAGTATGTTATGCCTGACTTCAGCATTGTTTGGTGGCCCCAAATCATCGCACTTTGGCCACTCGTGTTGATCCTGCAGCGAATAGTCTGGACCGTGTAGCCAAGTTTTATATTTATTGGCGTTGTTTGTTTTAGTAGCGAGATCTGCAGGGTTAAGGTTGGTTGGAACCCAGTTCCATTGGCTAACATTTGTGAATTCCAGTTATTCGCCCTCGCGGTGCATGACGAATTGCTGAAACTTTCGTGGATCCATATGAAGCCATTTAAGAACAGTCTTTGAGTCAGACCAATAACAACTCGAATTGATTGACAAACTTGGATTGCGTTGGATTCGGTTACTCAGCTTTGCTCCGATAACTGCAGTTCCATCCTTGGTATAGATAGTGGACTCAACGGTGCCACTTTCGCCTTGGAGGCCACGAAGCTGAGGTAGGTTCTTTCCCCTGTGTATCCGAAGGTAGCAGACTGCTGCGTATGCCAATTCGCTGGCGTCAACGAACTTGTGTATCTGATAATAACATCTCGGGATGGTTAATCCAGCGACTGTTTTAAGGATCCGTTTTCATCGTATCCATTTGGGTAACAATGCGTCGGGCAAACCAGTATCCCAGCCAATGCCGATTCTCCAGACTTATTGCAGTAGGATTTTCAGCTCTATTGTAAAGCATGAGATGAAGCAGAGTGGGTCGTACATTGACATAAGTACCTGCAAGTGCTCGCGTTTGGTTTTGTCGCAGATGAATGTGAATACGTCGTAGTTCGGCACCCAATATAAGCCGAGTACCTTTTCTGTGGCGGTAATTTTGACAGCTTCGGGGAGCAGCGAATCGCTCTTTAGTATTCGTAGGACCTCCTTTGAGTTCGAAGACCAATTGCGTATGTGGAAACCACCTGCTGCATAGATATCTCTGACTTGAGTTGCGATGTTTCCGACTTCCACGTAGTCGTCGCCGTTGTATATAAAATCATCCACGTAGTGGTAGTCCATCACGGCTTGTGCTGCTTGAGGGTACTGTTGACAGAATCGATCTGCATTTTTGTCACGAATAAAGTGTGCAATGCAGGGTGCGCAATTGATTCCGAAAGTAAGCGCTTCAATAACATAGACGTTAGGCTCTTGTCTCTCGGATTTGCTGTCAAACCACAGAAACCTTTGCGCATGGGTGTATGTTGTTCTCACTCGGAACAATCTCGGCGATATCGCCACAGATTGCCACTCGGAATGAGAGTAAGAGGTCAAACAGGGAGTTTAGGAGATCTGGACCACTCCAGATGTAGTCATTCAGGGGTCTGCCGCCGGATTGGGCGGCTGCATCCATACAAGCCGGACCTTCTCTGGCTTATTTGGATTTTTAGTTATGAAGGTCGGTAGATACCATCTCCGTCTGTTTGGTGCAGCTATTTCCTCCGGCGTCAGCATGCGAGCATAGCCCTTTTCGATGCGGTTTTTGATTTGCATGGTGATTTGCTCCTTTAACTGTGGTTGTCGGGAAAATTGCTTTTGTAGGCATTTAAGCCGTTTTAGTGCGTTTGCGTAGCTATCAGTTAATAAAACTTCAGGGTCTTTCCACATTAGACCGACCTCGTACCTGCCATTCTTCAAGGCGGTAGTAGATTCAAGTCTGGTTAGAGCTTGAGTTTCTTCTGGTGATGATAGCGGTTTGGCTGTGGTAGCGTCTAATGAGAACGCTTGTTTGATGATCTTATGCAACTTGGCGTCTGCGTCTCTGCATCCACACATGTGAACGCTGACATTAGCTCTAGTGGCCCTTGATGGCGTGAAGTTTTGTAGTGCCCGTCCCAGTCGGGTCTTTGACGCTATTGGTTGGTGCCATGCCCCCTTTTGATATTAAGGGGTACGGCGAGGTTCCATTTATTTGCGCCGATTAGGATGCTTGGGCGTGCGTTGGCGTATGACGGTATGATCGGTAGTCCCGCTAGGTGGGGGAATTCTTTGGCGAGAGCCCTTATGTCGATAGACTGTACAGGTAGATCCAGGGTATCTACGCTGTGAACCTCTTCCAAGTAGAATTGATTGTCATTATGTGGATTGGCAACCGTAAGCGTGACACGTTCCGATGCATTTTCTTAGCGTGTTGTGTCGTTGGTCCATTTTAGGCACAGTGGATCAGGAACGCCTTTTAAGCCGAGTTTCTTAAATATCTTATTGTCGATGAGTGTTAGTGCCAATCCCTCAATTAGAAATGCAATAGTGTTAGTGACTTTCGTTTTATTGATGATTTGTATTGGAATGACACGGAAATATGTTGAGCCAGACTCTCTGGATCGCTGGGTGTGCTTGCCCTCCGGCGTATGCACGTTGGTGACCACAGCTGGCCTGTTTGGCTACTGCCAATAGAGATACTTCTCTTGGATCAATGGGTGATGTTTGCTTCGGCAGCCTCGTATGCTGCAAACCTTTTCACGTTGGCACTTTTGGTGATGACGGTTTAGGCATTGTTGGCAGAGCTTGTGATTTTTCAGAAAAGACATCTTTCGTTGATGTGACGTGGCTTTGAACGATGGGCAGCTGTGTATTTTGTGCCCATTTTCCTGGACCTGCTCTTTAGGCGCTTCTGTGTGATGATTTAGGCTTCCGCTCTTCTTATGGTAATGCGGCGATGTAATCTGGCTTGCTGCTTCAGCTATTCGTAGATCCATTGATGGTATCTTAATGTCTTTGGGAAACATTGCCCACTGCATCTTCAGTTGTGTGGGGAGTTTCTCTAGTAGCTCTTGTACGAGCATTGGGTTTTGCATGTAACCTGTGAGTCCACACATGCTTCCATCGTGGAGTAGATGTTTCGTACACACAGTGCGTACTCGATAAGTGGTTCAAGCTTATCTTTTATTGTCGATAGTTGCCGCGTTTTTTCCTGTAAGTTGTCCGTACTTGTCTGAAAACTGCTGTAGAATAGAGGCCAGTTCTGAGGATCGCCATCAAATGTTGGAGGCTCTTTCGGTATCGCTTGACGGGCTGCAAGTGGTGGCTGCGTCGGGTCTGCTGGGCAGTAAGCGAAGTTCGGCGGCAACAGTCGGCTTTAGTTTACAAGCTAATTATAATTTAGGCGGCTTACATGAAAATACGACTAAATAGAGACCGTCTTTAACGCTTCGACTTTTTGCGCTCAATTTTGGCGCTCAACTTGACTTTGGTTCTCGACTTGACCTTGCATCCGACTGTGATGCAAGACCTCAAAACACGTCCGCATTCACATTACATTTGTCTTCCAACTACGCCCATATAGGGCCCCTTTTTCTTGTTATTTTTTATTTGATACGCCCATGGAGGGCACATTAAAATATTCCAACATCAAACCTAACTGTAGTTCTTTTGGTTCTGACAGTCAATGACAGACAGTGTCTGCAGCGTCAAAGCGTCGCGGAGAGGGCAACCTCCCGACAGCGGACGCTGCGCTGCATTCCGCTTCATGCCTAAGGAGACCATAAGAAAATCGAAAGTGAAAGAGAGGGACGGCGATCGCGACGCGTGTCAAAGCACAAGACCCATCGTATGTTTTCACCGTTAGGACATAAGTAGGCAGAGCAAGGGTGGGTTTGAACAGAGAGCTAGAATTAGAGAAAAATCACTTAACCAGTGACCATAAGAGTGTCAAGTTCAAAAGTAAAACATCCAACAGTAGTGAGGAAAAAATATAGAAAATCATCGAGTGGAAGAAAAAGGAGTAGCAGGTGAGCCCATTTCCTAAGATCCTTTTTGTTTGAGTGCGGTAGGGACCCAAAAATAATAAAAGATGTTCAGGATTATTTAGCTATTAATAAAAATCTGTACTATTATCACTTAACCCACACAGCAATTTTTTTTTCTTGGAGCCGAAGGATCAGCGGACTTTGGCAGGATGAGTTCTTTTCCTGCAGACGAAGTCAGTCAAGACAAGATCAGTCGTTGCAGCTCCTCTTGGAAAATTTTTATATGTATGTAGGTATATTTATTGAGATATATATATATATAATGGAGTCCACACTCCTCTTGGAAAATTTGTATATGTATGTATATTTATTGAGATATATATATATATAATGGAGTCCACACAGGAGTGAACATTTTTATATGTATGTATATATTCGCGATTAGGGTATGTAGAGGTCGCATATACGTCTTCGTTGTGTCACGCATTTTTTTTTTAGTTTTACTTTTGCATACTACAGTTACATGCGTGAAAGGGACAGGGACACACGAAGCAGCCAGTAAGAGTGAGTCTAGACAGTTCACCGTTTGATTCGTGGCGTGTGTGTCTGCGCATTTTTTCTTTAGTTTTACTTTTGCACACTACAGTTACATGCGTGAAAGGGACAGGGACACACGAAGCAGCCAGTAAGAGTGAGTCTAGACAGTTCACCGTTTGATTCGTCGCGTGTGTGTCTGCGAGCTACGAGAATTCTCTTGCAGTCTCCCTCTCACTCTTAGTGCACTTACATATAGCTTTGATTCAACCGTTTTTTTTTGTCGCTCCCTCACTCATACTGACTTGTCGGATCCGACCGTGTGAGTGTGTATGAGCGTCGCTGACTCTCGTGTATGTGTGCGCTCACGATAGGAATTGTAGAGATTAGCCTGAAAATGTGAGTGTGTGACGCTTACGTCACACATTTCCTCCAAGGCAGAAACATTTCGGGTTCGCTTGTGACGTACATATGCGTGAAGAGGCGATGCATAGACATTGGACACATTCGTATGGGTATACGTATGGAAGGGTATGCATGGGTATATCGACTAGGTTTAACACACACATCAGCAAAAGAAAACCATTCGTTTTTGTGCAGACTCGTGAAATGAGAAAAATTTAAAAAAAAAAAAATATATATATAACACGCACAGTCATGCCATGCTAGGTGAGAAAATCGGCAGAGTCTCCGGCAAGGTTTCGACAGAATCATCTGCAGAGTCATCAACAGAGTTTTCGACAGGATTAATAGTATTCTCAACAGCATAGTTCGGAGAGAATTATTAATGAAGTCAGCTACTGAGTTACCGACAGAGCTAACGATAGAGTCATCAACGGAGCCATCGACAGAGTCACACATAAAAATCAGTTTAAAAAGACAAAAAAAAAAAAAAATAATAATAAAATATATATATAACACGCGTAAAGCCAGGTCATGCTAAGTAAGAATATCGGCAGAGTCTCCGGCAGGGTTCTACAGAATTATTAGCAGAGTCATCAACAGAGTTTTCGACAGGATTAATAATCTCAGCAACAGCATATTTCGGAGAGAATTATTAATGGAGTCAGCTACTGAGTTACCGACAGAGCTAGCTACAGTCGCATATGGAAATTAGTTTTATTAAAAATTTTTTTTTTACAAAAAGAGCAAGAGTTACCAGAAGCAGATAGAGTGAGTCAAGATGCCTCTCTCAGAGAGTCATTAGTGAGACTATAACCTACCGCACTTCGAGTTGAACGGGACATGGGTATGGGTAACCTAGAAATTCACCACTCTCATCTAAAACAGCAGAGTGAAAGAGACAGAAGAGTAAAGCACAAGAGGCAATTTAAGCCCAAGCGTATGTACTGGAAGAGGCAGTCAGTGTTTGGAACTCAGCAAGAGAACATCGAGGAAAAAAAATGCTTCAATCCGGAAGGATAACAACTTGACAAGGGTCATCAACAGGACTACTCAGCAGTACAAGGATTTACAACGGAAGGATCAACAAGGACATAGGACAAGGACATTCACCGCTAAGGTGAACTAAGCTTCAAGGATACCTCGGCACCCAAGGAGATTAATGCGAAGGACATCAGGAAATTCGGCAGCAAGGACCATTAGTTTTCCCAAGGATATTCTAAACATTAATCGGAGTGAACGCTTATTTTCTTTGGGCAACGTCAAGGGAGATTAAATCACTTCTCCAATAACTATATTCTACATTCAAGGATTTTCCCAATGCGAATAAACAAACGGATAGAATTATCACCAGGCAAGATCTTTTATATATATTCGAACGAACCATTGCAATTTTTCAAAATATTTAAACCGAAAACTACTTTGAAAGTTTCCATCGTGGGGATAACTCTCGTTTACCCGTCACCGTTACTTACTTTTCTTTGAACAAACATATATATATTTTTATATTTTCTGACCCCTCCCTTGCAGCATTTATTAAAAATTAAATAAACCAGAGAGCCGGGGCTAACTTCGACCGCGTCAAAGTTTGTATACCCTTGCAACTTTTTTGGTAACTTTTTCCTTACCTATAGTCATCAAAGTGGAAGAACGTTTAAGCTAAAAGGGCTAATGTGTCCGAAAGAACGGCCTACAACCTTAGCATAGGATATAACAAAGATATTGATCAAACTGTTTTCTGTTTTCCACTCATCGCTCCTATGGGAGCTATATGATATAGCTACCCGATCCTTATCAAATTTGGCACAGTCATTAACAGATATATTAAACTAACAAATGTTTAATTTGCAATCGCGTCAAAAGTAACGAAGTTATTGACAAAAGTCACTGTTTTCGAGAGATCGTTCCTATGGGAGCTATATGATAAAGTCACCCGATCTTGATCAAATTTGGCATAGTCGTTTATATGTGTAATTAACTCAACAATATTAAATTTCATGATCATAGCTTAGAAAATAACGAAGTTATTAAGAAAAGTCACTGTTCGTGACTTTGCCATTTGTATGGGAGCTATAGTGATCCGATCCGGCTAAATCCGAGATATACAACGCCTGCAGTATATACAAGCCTACATGAGAAATTTCAGCTCTGTAGCTCTTACGGTCTAGGAGGAGCTTGCGTTGATCCAGACGGACGGACCGACGGACGGACGGACGGACATGGCGATTTGAACTCGTCTCGTCGTGCTGATCAAGAATATATATACTTTATATGGTCGGAAATGCTTCCTTCTATGCGTTGCACACTTTTGACCAAAATTAATATACCCTTTTTGCAAGGGTATAAATATACATACGCATTGGCCAACTTGCACATCCATATCATAGTCTATCGGTTTACCGTAGCCTACTGGGCGAACTTTAAAATCCTTTGGCTGCTTTTCTCTTCTATTACGACCCCGAGTCCTTACTAATATACTAGCAATGGGCGTTCATTGGATAAACCATCGTCGCAAAGCCGGGTTGGAAGTCCTTTGTGACGAGTTCGGATTAGACACCGGTGGAATAAGGGAGGACCTAAGGAATCGTTTCCGCGAGTTCGCCTCAAGGGAGGATCATCATCCTGAGGTATTAAGTCGACTTGCCGAAATCGAAGCCCAATTTAGTACCGGGGACAAGAAATTAGATGTAAAACCACAGTCTAGAGCACCGTTGCCTACTCCCGAAGGAATTGTTTTCCAACTACCGGTGCCACAAAATACTAACTATCGTTCTGAATCGCATCCTTGTTCTCGCTCCGGTTCTCCCACACGTTTCGGTATTCCTTGCCCAAAGATCAACATCGAACCCATATTAGCCATATTATTGACCGGACGGGCCAAAAGTTGGTGACAAACCAGCGGGTATCCGGAGATGACATGGCTCGATTTCAAGTCCGAATTTTTAGAGTTCTTTCTACCCCCACGCTATTTTGAGAAACTAGAGGATAGCATACGCGCTCGAAAGCAACGCCATCAGGAACCATACAAGGAGTATCTAGTAGACCTTCGAATAATGATGAAGACAGCTCATTATTCGACGTTACAGGAACTTGACAGGATCTACGAAGCACCCGTGGATACTGGCACAGCTTGCCGCAAATGTGCGGAAGTTGGTCACTTCGTGTTGTGTGTGTGTTGTTCTGTTGGCAATGCGGACGAAGGGTGGTACGTACTATCGAATGTTGCCGCCGTTCGTGAAACAGGCCAAACCTCTGTCTCAATCTGGGCCAGGCGGAGGGTGGCTCTTCAGCACTTCGCCCCGTTCCTCCTGCGAGACATTCATACTAATATTAACCTTGCCGATAATACTCGTGCGTGATCGCTGCAGGTCTCAGGTCAAGCATCTGTATCGGGGCACAGACCGTACATATGACATTGTTAGTGATGCCATCGATGATGGACTCACTTATTCTGGGAGTGGATTCTATACGTTGTGGATGGATTCCACTTGGGAATCAGGAAAACCACTTTGCGAGTGACCTAAAGATACTTTTGGCCTGGCCTCTTCCGAGACGTGGCGCGTTACTTTAGATGCTGCCCCACCTGCTTGCAGTTTAAACCGGCGCAATTGGAACCAGTGGGAAAAATGCTCACTCGTCATGTCACGGAGTCTTTCGATACCGTGTGTACTGATTTTATCGGGCATTTGCCACGTTCTAAGCAAGGTAATACGATGTTACTAGCTTTCCTGGATTTATATAGTAAATGGGTAGAGATGGTACCACGGAGAAGGCATTTCGTGAAAGGCTCTGGCGCGATTCGGCAACCCTCGCACTCTCTTGAGCAATAAACCATTATTGATGGTAATTGATGGTAAACTGGGTACCAACCCAGTTTACTAGCAAGGTTTTCAAAAACTTTTGCAAAACGTCCAGCATACCGCCCCATATTCTCCACAGCAGAATCCTACAGAGCGGGCAAATCGAACCATCAAGACCTGGAGAATGGGCAAAAGACTTGGGATCAATGGCTTCCAGAAATAACACTAGCGATCAACTCAAGCGTCAACGACACCACAGGATTCAGTGCTTCAGTTAAGTCTTTCCAGCAATGTCGTTAGACTACAAAAATCCCAGGGGCGTGAGCGACGTACCGCAGGCCTGGCTGACTTGAAGGCCTTCAATAGTGACGACGACGAAGCCCCAGAACTCGGTCTTTCTGAAGACATCGGCCTCGGGAAACCTCGTACCCACGGCCCGCACGAGGCCACTGATTAAAGATCTTTCAAGGGGGAGCACTTGTTGGTGGGTACGCCTACCCAACGTCCCCTTCCCTTCTAAAGAGGGGCACTTCGCACCGATATGCGGCAGGAATTATCTAAAACATTGTATCTTAGCTTTAATCATAGCACTTTTATAAACCGCACTCATAGGGCCCCATTAGTACACTCAAAATTCTGGGTAGTTTTAACACACTTTATATTTCACAGTATGGCACAGCCAAGAGAAGACGACGGGGATCGCGAAGCTGACATAGCCCGTATCGTCGAGGAGATGATAGCAGTGTGGGAAAGGGAACATGGAACTTTCCTGCTTTGCCGCGTAGAAGTGGCCCCGACTCTACACCTCTGCCGAGCGATATTCGGAGAGCAATGATCGAGAGACTAACAAAAAAACACCCGACGAGGCTCAACTAGCCTCAGATATGACCCGACAGGAGCGCGCCGTGATCCTATCAGTGGTCACACTCTATCCCTCGGCACAAAAAACCGAACCTGAGTCGGCCTATCCGTCTGGAGGATCGCGTTTTTTGGTTCAGCTCCAGTACCCGTGTGCCCACCAGATATGGCACTAGATCAATATCGCGAAGACATCGTCACGCCCCCACACGGAGCCTCTCGTCTGGCCAGCGGACCGAGTTTTCCGAGAGGCAATGTTCATCTTGCCGTACCCAGGGCCGGACCCTGATGAAGTGCTTGCCGTCGCCATGGAGGACTACAGAGCCCCCGCCGCCGCTGACTGTGGATCCGAGTCCGGACATAACTCCGCGGCCCGTGCACGACCACTCTAGGACCCACGCAGACCCAGTTTCGCTCACACCGGACACCCCTCCGCTGCCTTGTGTGAGTGTCCTGAGAGACGCCAACCTCCAGAAGTAGTGGAAGCAGCCATGCCGGACACCCCTCTGCGGCCCGATCAGTGAAGCTTCATCCGACAACGCAGACGAAGAGATGCCCTTAGACCTCTCCGGACCCCGCCCTCGACTATCGCTCGCCACAGCAAACGGCGCCGCTACTCCGCCAACCCACACTAGCCCTGGACCAATTTCGCGAGGCCCTTTGCGCCGATCTACAATTGATGTGTCGGAGGCCAACCCCGCAGCCCTCAATTGGGTCCTCACACCACCGGAATGGCTCGTCGACACCCTCGATAGACGGGTACCCGACGAAGTCAGAGATCTGGTGGCTGTACTCCGTCATGATGGACCGCGTAGGAATCACCGTTTCCTCATGTGGGCGGACGACCGACTGGTCCGCATCGAGATTAAGGTGCACGGGCGAGTCACGGTCCATTTCATCCGCTCAAAATAAGGACCCCGTGTGACGAATCACATTACTTTTGTCATCCAACTACACCCATGTAGGGCCCTTTTTCTTGTTATTCGTTGCTTGATACGCCCATGGAGGGCACATTTAAATAATCCAGCATCAAAACAAACTGTAGTTCGTTTGTTTCTGACAGTCAATGCTTACGATCGATGTCTCTCTCTTTCTAGCTACCGTCTTGGTGTGGCAGCGGACAGCGGACGCTGCGCTGCATGACGACACTAAGGAGGCCATAAGAAAATCGAAAGTGAAAGAGAGGGACGGCGATAGTGTCGCGTGCCAAAGCACAAGATCCATCGTATGTTTTCACCGTTAGGACATAGGTAGGCAGAGCAAGGGTGGGTTTGAACAGAGAGCTAGAATTAGAGAAAAATCACTTCGCCGTCAAGTTAAAAAGGGACCCAAAAATAATAAAAGATGTTCAGGATTAGTTGGCTATTAATAAAAATCTGTACTATTATCACTTAACCCACACAGCAATTTTTTTTTTTTTGGAGCCGAAGGATCAGCGGACTTCGGCAGGATGAGTTATTTTCCTGCAGACGAAGTCAGTCGCTGATCTCAAGGCTCAGTCACTCAAGGTGAAGAAGCAATGGATCTTGGCCAAGCGGGCTTCGCTTGGCAGACAAGATCAGTCGTTGCTGCTCCTCTTGGACTCTCCTCCTACCCCTTTCCCTTCCCTTTTCTCCCTTTGTATGGTCTCAATTTCGTCTCATAATACTCTTCAAGGTCTTCACATCAAATAAATGTTGTGTCGCAAAGTGCAGCTAGTACCCGTTTGGAATTTGAACACCTCTTGCGAAGACCTTGCGTGCGTGGACTTCTCTAACTTCCTTCGCTAATGTAATGGCTTCTTCTTCTGAATGGCATGAATCGATGTAGTCGTCTCCGTAGTGACTTCTCTGAATAGCTTTAGCTGCCGAAGGAAACTCATCTGCGTATTTTTTAGCGTTCATGTCGCGCACATAGTGCGCTATACAGGGTGATCACTTGGCTCCAAATGTCAACACATTTAATTGGAAAGTTTATACGACTCCTGTTGTCTAATTTTGCCATAGGAATTGTTGGGCTTTAGCTTCTTCTTCTCTTACTGCTTTTGGATGGAACATTTCGGCGATGTCACCGCACACGCCAATCGCTTTCATTCTCAATCTGCAGCAAGGGCACGAGTAAATCGGGTCCCTTTAGAAGAAAGTCATTTAGGGTTACTCCCGGCTGTGAGTTTTCGTCGTTTTTGCAGCAATTGGTTGCTGCCTTTTTTTGTTCGCGCACCTTTAGCTATGGAATTCGGATTATTGATGCCGATTATTATTTTAGGCATTGCGGGATAGGCATGTTTTTTAAATGCGAATATCTCTGTTTTATCCTATCTGCTATCATCCTCTCGGCTGATAGACCAATGGACTTGACTGTTCAGGCTTCATTTACTTTAAATAGTTTATTGCTGTCATTGTTTTGAGATTCTCAAGTTCAGCTGCTTGGATTCCGACTCCTGTCGATTAACATCGCAATTCCATCTAATGCATAGGGGATTGGCGAAATCTTTCATTTCGAGCACATCAGCCAATTTTTCTTCTACAACTGTTACAGTCGATCCGTCATCCATGAATAGATATCGACGGATTTCAAATTAGAGTGTAAAGTGTCTGGATCGATTCGAACAAAGCATTCTGGCTGGTTGGTTAGTGACCCACGATGATAAGTCTATCATCTCCTTGTGAAGAAGACGATAATGTTTTGGTTTGCAGCCATTTATGTCGCAAGCTACACGACTCCAACAGACTCCCTTGTGGTTTTTGACGCACTGAGCACATAGGTGATGGTTATCTATCGCGTTCCATCTGGCTTCGAGTAACATGCGCAACAACTTTTCGCAAGACACTGGTTTGTTGTGTCCTTTGCATAACGCACAGAAGGTGTGTTTATGGTTCTCTGTGGGCGCTGCGGTATGTGTATGCATCACTCCTCTGTTGATTCTCTTCTTGTAGCTTTCTAGTAGTGTGTTTGGTCTAGTAGTCCCATCTTCTCGATAGGCTCTTGTTCACGTGCGCATATAGCTCGCTTGCCTAATGGTATCGCACATATTTTTCACGGCAAAACTCGATCTACGATTCTAGCTTGCCCTTTGGAGGAGAACATCTTCATCAACAGATTTATTATGTGTTCCGGGCGTCCAAAGAACATTCTTAAAGTACTTATAAAGGCTTCAAGGGCCCTACATTTCAAGCATCTCTGCATCTCTATCCACCGATCCGTGTGCTAGTTTCATAGGTGCATATAAGGAGTGACCATTCTCTTGGATCTCCTTTGATGGCTGGTAATTCCCTCGGCATTGATTGTCGAGCAGCTACTTGTTGTTATGTTATGCCATTGGTTTTGCATGGCATTCTCTGCGCTGTGGTACTCTTCGCCTGTGGAGTGCTGGTGGCACTATCGCATGATAGTGTCGGTTTATTCCGGCAGCATGTTGTGAATGGTCATTCGCTTCTCCGTTTAACTGTACTCTCGAGTTGAGTAGGGTTGAGTAATTGTTCCAAAAGTATTTGCTGGTCTTTCGGCATTGCTTCATCTTCCACGTGCTGATCCTTGTTACCTTGGTGGTTAACCTTGAAATGTCATTCAGTTTCGAGGTTATGTTTGCCTTCATTAGGCACGTGGCGACATATCTCGCACATCTCGAGAACTCGAGGTGGCACTGTTTTTCGATCCGCAGCAGGTGCAGTGGAATTGAGATGCACATCTGGAGCATTTGAGCATTTCCTGGTTGTCCGGCTCCGGGCATTGACCACAACTTCCATTCGTTGCCATGTCTACGCGTGGTAAAATATAAATTTGTTCTTCCCTTGGGGTTTATGTAAGTTTCTCCTCTTTAGGTCTCCGTAGCTATACTACACCGTAGGAGTTAAAGGATTTGCTCAACATTTTTACGAAAGAGTAAATTTAATTTCTAATTAGAAATTAAATGAAATTTCTCATAGAAATTAAAAAGATTTTCTCGTAGAAATGAATAAGAAGCACGTATTTTTCGTGCCTATGTGTTTTCTTATATATAGTCTTTACTATATATAAAGTACTTTTACTTTTACCGCAAGAGTAAGATGAGAGAGAGTTTAAAAGTTTTTAAAGAACGTCATTCTGTTTGTTCGGACAGAGTTCCGTTTTGTGCTACAGTGGTACAAAGTTTATTTGCAGGCCCGAATTTCGTCAACACTCTTTATTCTTATCACTTGAAGTCTTCTTATTGCATAATAAACCCTTTGTTTGATGAAAGTTCGGTTTTCAGCCTGCTTAATTCCGTCATACCGAATTCGAATCATATATTATCGCTCTTCATAAAAAGGCAAAGCAAGTCCGAAGCCTCAAATTCCACAGGCTTACAAGGTTTTGGACCCAAGCTGGTGAAAAATTTTTTGAAGTAATTTTTGGTGCTGAACTCGAATCATCTGGTTCGTCGGTAAAGTTCAAGAAACCCAATGATTTCTGCTCCTAAGCTATCTATTGAGATGAAGAAAACAATTGGTAAGACGCCTGAATGTCCTCAGCGTGTATCGGGAGACTCGAATTTATTGAGACTGCCATGACGAAAGATACTTACCAAGATGTTCTGCAAGGAAATTTTGTTGAAAGTGCCGAGTTTCGAAATAAAAGAAAATTTCCGATACTACCAGAAAAACAACCCGAAACACACTTCTGTCAACAAACCGCCGGCACAGTCACCAGATCTCATTGTGATCAACAACTTGTAGGCGATATTGGACAACAATATCCGAAAGCGACAAATAAAAAACAAAAATGAAGTAAACACCGCTTTTTGGAGTGGGCACAAAAATTGGCTCAGAAACTACCAAAAAACTGGTAGCATCAGTCCCAAACCGACTAAAACCCACGCCAAATCTTAAAGTATTATAATGTATCTAGAATGGTGTAACCTTTTAAATTATTTAAATTAACCCGCCCGAAACTAGTAAGTTTTGGGTTTTTTTTTTTTGCTTTTACAACAATTATTTTTGTCTAATAGCGTTATAGGTCTTTTGAACCAGAGTTTCGTCGATTTTAGGCAGGACCTCTACCCCTTACACCGTCGAGCTGCTTGTTGTACACTCGGCGTTTTACTTATAAGTCACCAAAGCTATAACTTTAAAGCCGATTTATTAAGAAAATATAGAATAGTGCGTCGAAATATTTCACACAGCTTCAAATGACGGGGTATTCTACAACATATCCAAAATTCATCCAAATCGGTGATTCGCATACCTCAAGTTCCCCTTGTGAGATACAAATCGTCTGATTCTTTATAGTATGACCCAATAATTCTACATCTCTTCAAAAAGCAACATTTCTTTAAATTATTGACTGAATCATATTCTTCACAGAGATTCAAAACATTAATCAGATTGGAGACGGCTTTTTCTTCAGTGTTACCAGGAATTATAATGTCGTCAACGTGGGATAGCTGCACCAGCCCGGGTTAAATCATGAAAATGGCATGGCCAAAAGGAACTTTTGCTGTCCGCTGTGTAACGAACTAGGTGAATCTACGACTCTCTTTTTCAACATCTACATGTAAAAATCCATTATTTAAATCGTTTGTACTAAAAACTGTTGCACCTTGCAGCGGATCCAATTGATATTCAATCAGCGTTAATGAAAAATGGTCTTTTACTATTACCTTGTTTATTCTTTTGTAGTCAATGCACAACCGGGGAGTGCCATCGATTTTTTTTATACCCCTGCACAAAGTGTATATTAATTTTGGTCAGAAGTGTGCAACACAGAAGGAAGCATCTCCGACCATATAAAGTATATATAATCTTGATCAGCACGAGTTGAAATAGCCATGTCCGTCCGTCTACCGACTGACCGTCTGATCGTCTGTCCGTCCACCCGTCTGGATCAGCGCAAACTCCTCCTACCCCGTAACAGCTATAGAGCTGAAATGTTGCACGTAGGCTTGTAATATAGTGCACAGGTTGTACATCTCGGATTCAGCAGGATCGAACCACAAACAGTGACTTTTCTCAATAACTTCGTTATTTTCTGAGCTTTTTAGTTCAATATAATTATAAACGACTGTGCCAAATTTGATCAAGATCGGGGGACTATATCATATAGTTCCCCCATAGGAACGATCGGTGAAAACAGTGACTTTTGTCTTAAACATCGACAATATATCTGTTAATGACTGTGCCGAATTTGATAAAGGTCGGGTGACTGTATCATCAAGCTCCCATAGTGACGATCGGTACAAAACAGTGACTTTGATCAATATCTTCGTTATTTCCTATGCTAAGATTGTAGGCCGTTCTTTCGGAAACATTAGCCTTTTTAGCTTAAACGTTTTTCCACTTTGATAGCTATAGGTAAGGAAAGAGTTACCATAAAAGTTGCAAGGGTATACAAATTTTGACGCTTTCGAAGTTAGCCCCGGCCCTCTGGTTTCATGTGTGTTCTCTCAACAAAGCGACATAGATCTGCTTGCGTCGAAATGCTGAGAGATACTAAATCAACCCTCATCTTTTGTGTGAGGACTTCGGCAGCCGTTCGGTTACACCCATACGAGGTGCCGAACGCGTTTGTCCCCCGGGGGATATGAGTGCCGGGCTCTGATGTATATGCATATATATATGGCAGCCGCATAAGTCTTAGAGAAGGTCCCATAGTTATTCAATTAAATTTAATGTGTTGTTTTTTTTTGTGTTTGGGTATTTTTTTTATAAAATTACATAACTATAATGAAAATTATAAAATATATATAAACATTAGTAAGTTCAATGTGTTCAAGTGTTGTGCCGATTGATCTGCCGATAGGTGTTGAGTTTATTTGCGTCGAAGTTACATGTTCCAACTTTAGCTTATATATTTCTTGTTCATATATTCCTCCAGCTTCTGATATCAGGACCTACATGCACCATGCTGATGCTTTACAAACCATTTTTAGTCGTCTTAAAGATCGTGATTTCTCTATAGTTTTAGATGATTTCAACTTGCCTAATATTTCTTGGCTTATTGATGATAATCTATCTTTCTTAATTCCTTCATCTCAACATGTTTTTCTTGATAGCCTACTTGAATGTCCGCTATATCAGTTATATTCTTTCCTTAACTCTTCTAAAAGAATCCTTGATCTTGTTTTTGTCTCTGATCCCACTGTTAGTGCTGTATCCCGAACACAGCCCTAGTGAAACCTGAAGATCCTTATCACCCTACCATTTAAGTTACTATTTCTTACAATTCAGTTACTAATTCATTTAATAATATCGCAAATTCTCGTCGTAGATGTTTTCGTAAAACAAATTTCAATCTTCTTAATAGCCTTATTTTCTCTTTTGATTGGTCATTTCTATTTGAGTGCTACGATATAGATTGTGCAGTGAAGTTTTTCTACTCTGCTCTTAATTCTCTAATTGATAAATGCGTTCCTTATGTGAATGTCTCTACCGTCTCCAGCGCACGGGGAGACGGCGAATGGGACTCGGATCCACAGTCAGCGGCGGCGGGGGCTCTGTAGTCCTCCATCGGGACGGCGAGCACTTCACCAGGGTCCGTCCCTGGGTACGGCAAGATGAACATTTGCTCTCGGAAAACGCGCTCTGTTTGGGGAAGTGGGGACGTAACCATGTCTTGCCGATATTGATCGAGTGCCATATACGGTGGGCACACGGGCACTGGAACTGAACCAAAGAAGGCGGCGGCGGCCGAGACGATAGTCTCTTCCGGGCAGGTTTGCCCACCGGACCAGTGGACCAGTCCACTGTTTTGTGACGAGGGAGACAGTTTGACCACCGAAAGGATCACGGCGCGCTTCGGTCGGGTCGTATCTGAAGCTCGGCGTGCCTCGTCGGGTGGTTTTTTGTCGCTCTCTGGATCCTTGCTCCCCGAAGGTGGCTCGATCGGGATGTCGGTCGGGGCCAGTTCTAAGCGGCAGAGCAGGACCGGCTCTTCCGATGGGCTACCTCCTTGGGTTGGACCGGGCATGACAGGCCATGTTCCCTTCCCACAAGGCTATCATCTCCTCGACGATACGGGCTATGTCAGCTTCGCGATCGCCGTCGTCTTCTCCTGGCTGTGACATACTGTGAAATATAAAGTGTGTTAAAACTACCCTGAATTCTGAGTGTACTAACGGGGCCCTATAAATGCGGTTTACAAAAGTGCTATGATTAAAGCTAAGATACAATGTTTTAGTTGTAGTCTGTTTCTTGTAGTCTAACGACATTGCTGGAAAGAAGGCGCCAGTTTGGCGTTGAATCCTTCATTGGCATTAGACAGCACATGTTGCTTGAGCATGACCATGCTCCCGATGCTTGGACGCCAGTCGCGTCGTCTCAGGTCACAGTATTTCTTTTGATTCTGGGTAGCGTTAAGTTGATTCTCATGTACAAGCTTGAAAATATCTTCCATTCTTCGGAAGCGCTCGTCGGGGCTAGGGGGTTCGTTACCGGATACATCCGTTACTTGGTCATAAAGAGCGCCGGGCATACGGGGTTCCCGACCTAATATGATGTAAGCTGCACTGAATCCGGTGGTGTCGTTGACGCTTGAGTTGATCAGTCATTTCTGGAAGCCATTGAAGTGTTTTGCCCATTCTACAGGTATTGTGCGATCATAGTCTTGATGGTTCGATTTGCCCGCTCGGTAGGATTCTGCTGTGGAGAATATGGGGCGGTATGCTGGAGTGTAATTGCGGACGTTTTGCAAAAGTTTTTGAAAACCTTTCTAGTGAACTGGGTGCCATTATCGCTCACGAGGGTGGGAGGATTGGCGATCCTTTCACGAAATGCCTTTTTCAAAGCGGCTGAAGTGGCCTGACGAAGTGGTACCATCTCGACCCATTTACTATATAAATCCAAGAAAACTAGTAACATCGTATTACCTTGCTTAGAAAGTGGCAAAGGCCCGATAAAATCAGTACACACGGTATCGAAAGACTCTGTGACTTGACGGGTGAGCATTTTGCCCGCTGGTTTCAGTTGCGCCGGTTTAAACTGCAAGCAGGTGAGGCAGCATCCAACGTAACGCGCCACGTCTCGGAAGAGTCCAGGCCAAACGTATATTTGGGTCACTCGCAAAGTGGTTTTCGTGATTCCCAAGTGGCCAGCCGAACGCATAGTTTCCAAGGTGTAGAATCGTGATCATCTGGGTGGGGGGTCTCGTCTACGACAAATCTGGCCGTTCTCGAATATATAATCTGAAAAATCCTCAGGGTGTTCCATGACGTGCTGTCGCATGGTGGCTAAAGCCACCATTTACACTCCGGTTCTGCTTGTTGTGCCCAGTGGAGCACATCCAAAGGTTGCCGATAGGGCATCGGCAATCACGTTCAGCTTACCTCGTCTATAATGTACCTTGAACTCGTATTGTTGCAACTCCAGCGTCCATCTGGTCACACGCCCCGTGTGATTTTCTATCGAGTTTAGCCACTTGAGAGCCAAATGTCCGTGATCACCTCAAAGCAATAGCCTTCCAAATAGCAACGCTATTTCCTGATGGCCCAGACTATTGCTAGGCACTCTTTCTCAGTAGTCGAGTAATTTTCCTCCGCCTTCAAGAGACGTCGACTAGCGTAAGCAATGACTCTTTCCGCACCGTTGATACTCTGAGCGAAGCATTGCGCCAAGGCCAACGCCGCTGGCATCAGTCTGTAAGCAGAACTTTACAGCAGAATACGGACAAGCTAGGACGGGGGCAGTGGTGAGACGGGTCTTGAGTTCTAAATTATTAGTTCCAAAACCAACTCAAACCTTTCTTTAACAAACTCGTGAGAGGTTGCAGCGTGTCAGAGAAGTTGGGTACGAATCGACGATACCAAGAGGCGATACCGAGACATCGACGTAACTCCTTGACATTGGTTGGTGGCTGAAGGTTACGGATAGTTGCTACCTTTTCAGGGTCAGTATGGATACCATCCTCGCCGACAACGTGACCTTGTTGTTATTTGTTGTTGGGCCGGATTACGGGGATAGTACCTCTGCTTCATGGGTCGATCGTGCTTCAAAACAATGACATGTTGTGCTATTTGGGTAACGCCGATGAGCCCATCGAACTTAGTGATTTCCGCGTCAAGAATAGCTTTAAGTTCCGGCTCTAGTGTCTCGTGTTCCATACTGGATGATTGTTCTGTTCTTGTCCTCGTCACGGATCTCAGCTTCTACTGAGGCTAATCGAGCCTCCATCTCGGTTACCGGTTCCTTTTTGCTGCTGGGCTGGCGGAATGGGTTTTTTAAGACAGCGTCAGGTGTTGGAGGCGGCAAGACTGAGCCCGACTGACATACTGGTTTGTTGCTATGCTGAGAGTCAGAAGTATCCTTGGCCGTAGCGGGCGTTTCTGCAGGATCTAATCGATCCGAGGTGCAACTTTAACAGATAACCACCACAACGTAGAGAAGTTCCTATGTTCCGAAGGAAATCCACTCGCAGAATAAGAGGGTCCATCATGGATGGCATCGCTAACAATGTCATATGTACGGTCTGTGCCCCGAGACCGATGCTTGCCCTTTTGATCGCTGCACGAGTATTATCGGCAAGGTTAATATTAGTATGAATGTCTCGCAGGAGGAACGGGGCGAAGTGCTGAAGAGCCACTCCTCGTTTATGAAACTCTTGTTCGCTCCTGAATCCAAGGTAGCTAACCTTGGTTTTCTATTGACGAAGACAAGGAGTTGGATGCGGTCTTTCTTTAGGAGGAGGGGGTTACTGGGCTGAGGTCCTGGTCTGTTCCCTCCGCCTGGCCCAGATTGAGACGGAGGTTTGGCCCGTTTCCCGACCGGCGGCAACATTCGATAGTACGTACCCCCGTTCGTCCGCATTGCCAACAGAACAACTCACGGGGCTACGTACATTCTCGTGCGAAGTGACCAACTTCCGCACATTTGCGGCAAGCTGTGCCAGTATCCACGGGTGCTTCGTAGATCCTGTCAAGTTCCTGTAACGTCGAATAATGAGCTGTCTTCATCATTATTCGAAGGTCTACTAGATAATCCTTGTATGGTTCCTGATGGCGTTGCTTTCGAGCGCGTATGCTATCCTCTAGTTTCTCAAAATAGCGTGGGGGTAGAAAGAACTCTAAAAATTCGGACTTGAAATCGAGCCATGTCATCTCCGGATACCCGCTGGTTTGTCACCAACTTTTGGCCCGTCCGGTCAATAATATGGCTAATATGGGTTCGATGTTGATCTTTGGGCAAGGAATACCGAAACGTGTGGGAGAACCGGAGCGAGAACAAGGATGCGATTCAGAACGATAGTTAGTGTTTTGTGGCACCGGTAGTTGGGAAACAATTCCTTCGGGAGTAGGCGACGGTACTCTAGACTGTGGTTTTACATCTAATTTCTTGTCCCCGGCACAAAATTGGGCTTCGATTTCGGCAAGTCGACTTTTAATACCTCAGGATGATGATCCTCCCTTGAGGCGAACTCGCGGAAACGATTCCTTAGGTCCTCCCTTATTCCACCGGTGTCTAATCCGAACTCGTCACAAAGGACTTCCAACCCGGCTTTGCGACGATGGTTTATCCAATGAACGCCCATTGCTAGTATATTAGTAAGGACTCGGGGTCGTAATAGAAGAGAAAAGCAGCCAAAGGATTTTAAAGTTCGCCCAGTAGGCTACGGTAAACCGATAGACTATGATATGGATGTGCAAGTTGGCCAATGCGTATGTATATTTATACCCTTGCAAAAAGGGTATATTAATTTTGGTCAGAAGTGTGCAACGCATAGAAGGAAGCATTTCCGACCATATAAAGTATATATATTCTTGATCAGCATGACGAGACAAGTTCATATAGCCTTGTCCGTCCGTCCGTCTGTCCGTCCGTCTGGATCAACGCAAACTTCTCCTAGACCGTAAGAGCTACAGAGCTGAAATTTTGCATGTAAGCTTGTATATAGTGCAGCCGTTGTATATCTCGGATTCAGCCGGATCGGATCACTATATCATATAGCTTCCATACAAATGACAAAGTCACAAACAGTGACTTTTCTTAATAACTTCGTTATTTTCTGAGCTATTGTCGTGAAATTTAATAATGGTGAGTAATTACACATATAAACGACTTTGCCAAATTTGAGCAAGATCGGGTGACTATATCATATAGCTCCTATAGGAACGATCTTTCAAAAACAGTGACTTTTGTCAATAACTTCGTTACTTTTGACGCGATTGCTTTCAAATTAAACATTTGTTAGTTTAATATATATCTGTAAATGACTGTGCCGAATTTGATAAAGATCGGGTAACTATATCATATAGCTCCCATAGGAACGATCGGTGGAAAACAGTGACTTTGATCAATATCTTAGTTTTTTCCTATGCTAAGATTGTAGGCCGTTCTTTCGCAAGCTTAGCCTTTTTAGCTAAAACGTTTTTCCACTTTGAAAAGGAAAGAGTTACCAAAAAAGTAGCAAGGGTATACAAACTTTGACGCGGTCGAAGTTAGCCACGAAGTTTTTAAATTCGTTGCTCTCATTTCACTGTACTCAACATAAAAAAAAGGTAATCATACGAGTCTGCACAAAAACGAATGGTTTTCTTTTGCTCATGAGTGTGTTAAACCTAGGCGATATACCCATGCATACCCTTCCATACGTATACCCACACACACACACACACGCACTTTGAAACTTTTTTTTTTTTGAGGCACAATGAAAAGGAATACACTAACACGAAACCCAACGGGCGACTGTACTTGCAAATCAGTGTGAATGAAAGAATGACAAAAAAAAAAACGGTTGAATCAAAGCTGTGTGTAAGAGTGAAAGAATGCTCGTAATTCACACACACGCCCCGAATCAAACGGTGAACGGTCTATTCTCATACTTACTGGCCGCTCGGGTGTCCCTGTCTCTTGCTCGCATGTAACTGTCGCTTGCAAAGAAAACTAAAGGCACATCGATATCGTATCTGCAACCTTTAAATACCCTAACTACAAATATACATATATATATGTACATATATATATATATGTATAAAAACAATGTTTATTTCTGTGTTGGCTCCGATATATATATATTAAAGAATATGCATACATATAAAATTTTCACTTTTGTGTGGACTCATATATATATATATGTATATGTGGGAAATGGCATTGAGAGAGAGCAATCCAAAGTGATAGAAGGCAAGAGACAAACACGTAGTGGCCGAACGTTCTAGTAGTAGTAGAGAGAGCAGGCCATAGGATCATTATATAAGTTGAGAGAGAGCTTGTTAAAGAGGCCGTAGATCATTCGCGTAGAGACTCTCAACTGAGTCGCACGTCAAGGTCCATAATTAGTCCAGTGTTATTTCTATAAGTATGTTTAAATTCTAACAATATATAGAGCTCGATTGTCATCAAACAATTCAAATATTAATAAATAAATAAATATAGTAACGATCGCTAAATCAACACTACATTTTTGGGGGCTCGCCCGAAATATTGTTTAAAGAAATTAACATACATACATATAACACTGCGTGAGTGAAAGAGGCAACAAACAAAGTTCTTCGAAGTGACAAAGCAAAAACTTTTTGTGTCGGATCATTGTGTAAGAGCGAGCGAGATAGGCTGTGCTAAATTTGTTGCATAAAATCGTTGGCGCCCAAATACGTTACGACGCTACACTACACGCACGAGCATGTTTAGTAACGAACGGCGATCAGTGAATTTTTCTAGAACAGTCTAGAAATATTTGGACAGAGCGAATCAAGAAACGTCGGCAGAGGCAGAGGCAACCCGTTGGCAGAGGCAAAGCTTGACGTAGCGTGAGGCAAAACGTCAGCAGAGGCAGAGGCAACCCGTTGGGAGAGGCAACCCGTTGGCAGAGGCGAACCGTTGGCAGAGGCAACCCGTTTCAGAGGCAAAGCTGGACGTAGCGTGAGGCAAAACGTCAGCAGAGGCAGAGGCAAACCGTTGGCAGAGGCAACCCGTTGGCAGAGGCAAAGCTGGGCGTAGTGTGTGATAAAACGTCAGCATAGGCAGAGGCAAACCGTTGGCAGAGGCGAACCGTTGGCAGAGGCAACCCGTTGGCAGAGGCAAAGCTGCGCGTAGTGTGTGATAAAGCGTCAGCAGAGGCAGAGGCAAACCGTTGGGTTGGCAGAGGCCGAAGCTGGACGCGGCAAGAGACAAAACGTTAGAAGAGGACAGACAACCTGCTGGCAGAAATTAAACGAAGACTTCGTGGCAAAAGAGAGGGATATCTAACTTCGATAGAAAAGGGTGACAAACCACTTTGTTCCTACTATATTGATCACGTCGGACCAATGGAACTTACAAATAAACGGTATAATTACTTGTTGGTTATTATAGATGGTTTTTCTAAGTACGTTTGGTTGTATCCCACTAGGAGCACAGGCGTAGATGAAGTGATACGGTGTTTAGAAGTTCAAGCGACAAATTTTGGGAACCCAGTACGATTGATATCTGATAGAGTCGCGGCGTTTACATCGCACATTTTCAAAAGGATTTGCGAGGATCACGACATCGTGCATTTATTGATTACCACCGGAGTACCGCGAGGAAATGGGCAGGTTGAAAGGATTCACAAGATTGTTATTCCAATGCTAGCTAAAATGAGTTTAGATAATCCAGCTTCATGGTATAAGTACGTAGGGAAAGTTCAGCAAATCATCAACGATACGGCACCTAGAAGTACTAAGATAGCTCCTTTTAAGATCCTAACCGGTATTGACATGCGTAGATCAGAGGATGTAAACCTTAAAGAACTACTCGATGATCTTCTAATCGAAGAACTAGAGGAACACAGAAAGAAAATACGAATGGAGGCAGTTGAAAATATAAAACAAATTCAGGAGGAGAACAAGAAGTCAGCTAATCTAAAGAGAAAAGAGGGAAAACGATTCAAAATAAATGATTTGGTTGCTATTAAGCGTACCCAATATGGCGTTGGTCTGAAACTTAAAGGAAAGTATTTAGGACCCTATAAAGTAACGGCAATTAAAACTCATGGAAGATATGAAGTAGAGAAAGTTGGACAGGCGGAAGGGCCTAATAGGACATCGATACTTATGTATCGGAATATATAAGATTTTGGTGACCGTCATTCGGGTCGAATGTACCGTCAGGAGGGACGAATGTGGGAAATGGCATTGAGAGAGAGCAATCCAAAGTGATAGAAGGCACGAGACAAACACGTACTGAGAGCTCGAGTGTCATCAAACAATTCAAATATTAATAAATAAATAAATATAGTAACGATCGCTAAATCAACACTACATATATATATATATATATATAAATGTGCATACATATATATATATATATATAATTGCACCTGTAAGGAAGCTCTTTCTTACTTATGTTCTAAAGGTGAAAAGGCGTCACGATCTCCGTCTTTCTCTTTCACTTTCGATATTCTCATGGTCTCTTTAGCGTCGGCATGCAGCGCAGCGTCCGCTGTCGGGAGGTTGTTCTCTCCCCGACGCCTCGACGCTGCAGCCACATCAAGACGGTAGCTAGGCGTCGATCGTAATTATTGATTATCAGAAAAAAGGAACTACAGTTAGATACAGATGTTGGAATATTTAATGTGCCCTCCATGGGCGTATCAAGTAAAAAGTAATAAAGAAAAGGGGCCCTACATGGGCGTAGTTTGGATTACATAGGTAATGTGACTCGTCGATAGTTTTACAAGTACAACCCCAGCGACTCTTCTCTGACAAACTTCCGCCTTGGCTAGACATCTTAACTAAGCCGCTCATTCGGAAAAATATAAAAATTATAACCTGCATTTTTCTCGGCCTGAATATTATTATCGTAATTAATTTTTTTGTGGATATTTAAGTCTTTGGAAGTGTCTAATAAGTTTCTTTTGGAAGTTTATACATAATTGTATGTTGGAAACCTGTGTAGGGAATTCTAAATTTGAATTCCGTAAATTTGCAAGGGATATTTCTGAGATACCGTGGGCTCAGTGAAGGCTGTAGAGATAATCCGACAAAGTCAACTCGATTGGGATAACCACCCGGATACGGGCAGAGAAAGTTGCGGATTGAGCCCCTTAGACCGTATGTATTGCATAGGAATGCCAATCTTGAATGATTTAACATATCTTATACCTAAGCATCATCCTAATCTTAACTAAAAATCATGATTGATCTGGTATTTCCCCCCTCAGTTCGGTTTCAAATAATCTGCAAATACGAAAAATCTCTCTCAAGTTCAGTAAAGCTTATAGAAAATTATTAAAGATAAAAAGAGAGTGTCTATGGACACGCGTTAGGAACGACGTAGCACTATAAACTGCATTAATAGTGGAATAAAATTTTGTCGTTGATAATTTTCCAGATCGTTAAAGATTATATAATAATAAAATTCTACGAAATAAAACTGTATGATTGGCTCTGATTTCTTATCACAAAAGTTGATATTAAATAACCTGCTAAAATTAGAGGAGGTTCATGCATCTTTTTCTTATGTGTTTCAAAATTTTGGTACTTCAAAATCCATTTATGCATTTTAGGCTTGGGCATACTGCCTTGCGACCGCTGATCGGATGTCGCCCACTCGCTCGCATTTTTTGGGAAACCTCCCTTTTAGCAAGATTATTCGTTTCACGAAAATAATTCACTATTTTCTTTTTTTCTTTAAACAATAAATCTATGCTCCATATGTATCTCTCTCTTTCTTTGACACTTTCATTTTGTGTGATCGTACTCTTGAGAGAGTGACTTACACACCAGGGACCGGCGCAGTGTAAAGCAACATACGCACACAAGCCAGTGCACATATACAACTACATTTTTTATGTGCCCTGACTTACACCAGAGGTAGGCACAGAGAGCCTACGAAAATTGACAATGTACAAAGTATGTGTGCGCTTTACACTTCGCAAAATGAAAAGTGAACAATACTTGCCTCAAACGAGCGAACCCGTCGATTTGATACGAGAAAATAAATAGGGAAAACAACCCCACAAACAATTTTGCACGTGCAGATTACCAGCAAAGCGACATAGACACGCTCGCGTCAAACAACAGACTAGTTTTGTTTTTACGTTCTCAAGTGCACTTCTTATTGACTTCGGGATGCACAAAGATTGAAAAACGATCAAATGCCGAAAATAAGTGCACGCAGTGCTGCCAACTTAGCATCTTTCCGGCCATACCTGTCATTTTTCAACTGCCAAATGCAGGAAAATTGTGATCTAGCTGCTGGCGGAAAATTGGCATTTTTGAAGATCCAATCGATTTTTATAGCACTGTTTAAAATTATGGGCATCACATTAATTGATAGCATGAAGTTAATGAAGCCTTCTTTTTTTGAATGCCAAAAAGGGCTCTGTTATTGAAATCCTAAACCATTTCAAATAACCTGTCACTCAGCTCGTTCTGCAGTACAACAACATACATCCTTTGAAATGGGAAAATACGGACTGTACCTCGAAATTTTGGGCTGAAGCAAGCAATTATGTGGATTCCGGCGGTAATCACCGATTTAAATCATTAGCTACTTTTGTCTTAAGCTTACTATCGCTCCCGTGGTCAAAAGCGGAAGTCAAACGAGTGTTTAGTCAGATGAACCTTGTAATATAAAAGCGGAGGAGCTCAATGAATATTATTTTTTTCTTTTTTATAACGTTGAATCTACTCTTAAATTAGAGCCTAACAACAAGTTTGAGATATTTTTCTTAGTCTAGTACTTAAGATAAATCCTGGGGAAATTTCAGGAGGCCCTATTCACTTGTTATTGGGTTGGTCTGTCATTTCTTTTAAGACGAGTTCTATTATTAGTTCGCGTAAGGGAATTGGCAAGAACATTTGGGTGTGCATCCAGTTTCGCAGAATACTTTAGTTGTTGAGTACCTATTTCAAATTTTACGCTATGTATATTTAGATCATTTTGAATGTTGTCGTTCCGTATATACCACGGGGCCCCCGTGATTGATCTTCAAATCTTCGACTGCGCTCTTTGTATAATATCGACATTGCTGGTACTTGCATTTCCCCGGCTCCGTAAGTCCAGATGGGTTTCAGTACGGAGTTGTATAGGAGGACTTTATACTCCAGACTTAGAGGGGACCGAGTATTGATGATCCAATATAGGCTACTCGCTTTCAGTTTAAGCTGTGACTTTTTTGCTTTGATGTGCTTGCGCCAAGTTAGTCTTCTGTCTAGGTGGATGCCAATATAAGTGACATCCACGGCTTGAGGAACTGGTACGTTGTTTAGCATTAGAGCTGGACAGTTTCTTCTGTTAAGCGTAAATGTAACATGTTTGCGTTTCTGCTCGTTGACGCTGATACGCCAGGTTGCTAGCTATTCCTCTACCACCTTGAGGTGTTCCTCTAATTTTGCAGAGGCTTGTATTGGGCATTTGGATCTGCTGAGGATTGCCGTGTCGTGTCAAGTCCTAAACTCGTTGGTAAGTCTGCAGTGTACAGTAGGTAGAGCAATGGGCCGAGTACACTGCCTTGCTGTACACCAGCTTTGATTTCAAAATCAGCCGAGACGGAGCCATTACACCTTACAGCGAATTTCCTATTGTAAAGGTAAGATTCCATGAGTTTGTGGGTGTACTGTGTCAGTTTTTGCCGGATTTTGAACATCAGACCCTCCAGCCAAACTCAATCGTAAGCCTGGGCAACGTCGAGAAGGACAGCCGCACAGTATTCTTTTAGTTCGAATGCTGTTCGTATTTCGGATGTTATGCGATTGACTTGTTCAATTGTACCATGTTTTTCGCGGAAGCCGAACTGGTGTGAAGGGATTGTGTTCTCCGATGCCAGAAATGAGTTTAGTCGGATCTGCAGGACCTTTTCAAAAAGCTTCGAAAGACATGACAGCAAACTAATTGGCCTATAGGATGATGGCTGGGTTTTGTCCTTTCCCACTTCAGAAATCATGATGATAGTGGACCTTTTCCATGTTCTTGGGAAGTAGCCAATTCTTATTATAGCGTTGAAGAGTTTGCAGATGTATTGTATGGCGATGATAGGGAGTTCTAGGATCATTTTCAGTGTGATTAGGTCATGGCCAGGGGTTTTTTCGGATTTATGTGGTTTTTAATAACTGCAGTGATCTCGTCCGATTGCAGTTCCGAGTACTCACTATCCGTTAATGTGCTCGAAGGGGGAAGTACAGATGAGTTTGATGTTGGATTTGGCTGGAAAACCATTTAAAGATGTGTGCCAAAAACGGATGCCCTCTCTTCGTCACTGCGGGTTCATCCACCAGTTGGACTCCTTATCGGTGAAATTGTCTCTGTAGGAGCGTTTAAAGTTGGGTGGGCTTTCCACAGAGCATGTTTAGTGCTGGTTGGACTTTTCTATATATTTCCTTTGAGCCCTTTTACAGATACGGTAATTAATAATTTCAACACAATATTAAAAATGTTGACTTCTTTTTAAACGTAAATTAATATATATGTGGGAAATGAAGTGTCAGGCGGGCATAATCATGGCAATCGGGCAGTAGCTAGTGAGCGAGATAGAACGACACGCAGCGGCCGTACCTATCTGGTCGACTCACTCATTGGAAAATAAGGTGAAGCGTTGATTCAAAAAGCTCTCGCAATCGTACTCTCGCCTCGATCACATCGCGCACCCAAATTATCACTAAGGCCATTTAAATAATATAAAATATATCCTGTCTGTTACAATATTCCTTAAACGCATTGGATGTGAATGCTGCTCCCCTGTCAGAGATTATTCTCACTTGGCGAATGAGTTTTAAGGAACCAAATTCAAAATTAGTAAGGTGGAAATTGAGATTTTTGGAATATGATTGTGGGATCATATATAAAAAAGGGTCACAGAATGTGATAGCAGATGCATTGAGTAGGACAAGATTAGAAGAAAATATAGGAGAGTGAGTCAGTAGGTGCAACCTGTGGAGAAACTATACATTCAAGGTATATTCATTTCTGAAAAACCACTTAATGATTTTAATGTACAAATTATTTTCCAAGAATCCGCTCAATAAAATATTAAAGTAGAAGTGCCCCTCAAAAACAAAATAAGGCGTACCATGTTTGAGCCCAGTTTTAAAGAAGTCATGACAAAACTGTTGAGATCCGTTTTAAAGCCAAATAAAACCTGCGCAATATTTGCAACAGATTTAATATTTAAAAAAGTGCAGCAAGTGTATGTAAAATACTTTGCTCATAGTCTGCTTTACAAGTCCTTAAGGTGCACAGAATTTATGAGAAAAATTTAACACCCGACGATCAGGAAAAGGAAATCAGGGAACATCACCATAAAAATAATCATAGAGGGATTGACGAAACATGCGCTCATTTAAAACGCTCAATATATTTCACCCACATAAAACAACAAATTTCACAAGCAATTAATAACTTCGGCACATGTCAAACAATGAACATGACAGACAACCCCAAAAAGTCCCATTTCAAGAACCCGAAATACCACAACAGCCATTAGATTTAATTCACATGGATATATATTCAATTAACCATAAATATATATTAACAATAATTAATAAACTAACAGGATTTGCCACCGGTTACACAATACCTGCTAGAAACAGTATCAATGTTGTTAAATCAGTCAAACACATAACTTAATTTCAACAATCTTCAAGCAACTCCACGGTAGAACATTTTCACTCATCCCTAACAGAAACTTACAGAATTATATTTGATTTAAAAAATCAGAGAGCCGCTTCTAACTTTGACCGCGTCAAAGTTTGTATACCTTGCAAGTTTTTTGTGTAAAAGGTCTAATGTTTGCGAAAAATCGGCTTAGGAAATAACGAAATATTGATCAAAGTCACTGTTCACCACCGATTGTTCCTATGGGAGCTATATGATATAGTCGCCCGATCTTAATCAAATTTGGCAAGTATATTTTATGACAATTTAATTTCACAACAATAGCTCAGAAAACAACTAAGTTATTAAGCAAAGTCACTGTTCGAGACATTGCCGTTTGTATGGGAACTATATGATATAGCGATCCGATCCGGCAGTATATACATGCATACATGTAGACGGACGGACGGACGGACGGACGTGGCTATTTGAACTCGTCACGTCGGGGTGATCAAGAATATATATAGTTTATATGGTCGGAGATTCTTCCTTCTATGCGTTGCACACCTCTGACCATAATTAATATACCCTTTTTGCATAGGTATAAAAAGAAGCAGTTGCCTTGCACACACGAGGAGATATTGTGGGAAGCATTGACCACGTATAATAATGTCAATAAATCAGGCACAGGTTATACGCCGTTTAAATTATTTTCAAGTAGAACACACATTTTTAATGAAAAAACTAAGTTTACCAATGAACACGAATACTTACAAGAACTAAATTTATACTAAAGAAAGTTATACCCAGAAGTAGTTTAGCAATTAACTGACAAAACACAAAAACGTACGTCTGTGTTAAACCAAGACAAAACTAACCCAGCATACAGTTAGCTGCAAACCAGAGCAGTTCAAACTTGTCGATGCCCGCTCGCAATGAGATGGCTGCTTCGGGTGCATTCGGCATTCGTGCATGGCGGCGAACTGCCAAAAATTCAAATAAAACGGTTCGCTGGACTCTACACAGAGTGGCCAGCTTTTCAAGATATCTATGAGAGCACGATACACAACAAAAGGGAGTTAACCAACACTCAAAAGTTTCATCACTGCTCGTCGATGATGCTGCCAACTTGGTGCGGCACCTGGCGATAACTGACACGGCTTACAACACTGCTTGGGAACGCTTAAAGGAAAGATACAATAGGCCACGCCATATTGTAAACTCGTTTTTGGAAAAATTTATGGGTCTACCAACGACAAACAAAATTGATGTGTCCATCTTACGCAAGGTATCAGATGGCACAAATGAGATTGTTCGCGGTCTTGATGCGATCAATCAAACAGGACGGGACTGCTGGATACAATATCTGGTATTGGAAAAGCTTGACGCTGATACACGGCGCAGGTGGATTGAGCGCAGTATGGGCAACGAGGCGCCCACACTGGAGGAATTTTTCAAGTTCTTAGATGATCGTTGTGAGGAATTAGAGCTCAGCAAAGGGGAGATTGCGTTTGGAGGCAAAACTTGGGCGCAAATCACACACACAAAACGGGTCACACATTCGATGGTTGCAGTTCAAGCTGGCAGCTGCACCAAATGTCAGGCGACGGATCATAAGTTGTATGGCTGTCAACAATTCATGGATTTAACACTTGCAGAACGTCGTATGTTCATCAGGGAAAAGGCTTTATGTTATAATTGCCTGAAATCAGGGCATATGGTCAAAAACTGTCCATCATCATTCTCATGCAAGTTTTGTAAGCCCCATTCTCTGGTCCATGATCCAGGTAACTTAATGGCTTCAAGAAACTTGCAACAAGGTTAATGGGAGTATTAGCGTAGTTCAAACGTTTTTTATCACGATTTGTTTACACCAAGTCATAATGGGAGTGCACCAGCAACAGTTTGTTCGCAAAAGCTTTGGCAACAGGAAAAGATTTAAACCGAAGCATATTGCTTACTGCAACGGTTTATTTTCAAAAGGTAAATGGAGACTACATCATATGTCGTATCTTACTGAATACTGGGTCGGAACTTTCAAATGTATCAGAACGATGAATTGCCACGGTCGGCATCATCCATTTTGGTCACATGAATCTCTTCGGTTCAGGCTAACACCACAAGGGGAAGCAGCACGCTTCAGATCAAGTCTACGTATTCAAACAATCACTTAATGGTACACGCTCATCTTCTTGAATTCACCACAAGCGCTCCAATTGTCTTTTGGGTGGCGAACATGTTTGGTCTACAATTGATATTAACGCTTCGCTTCAGAGTTTTTGGGAGCAAGAGGACATCAGTTCCATAACCCAATTTGAACCTGGTGGAACTTCCATCCAAGCTCACTAATCCTGAGGAGCTCTTAATCGTTTCCAATCGTTGGAACTGTTACAACAAGATAAAAACCTAAGAGTAAAATATGTCAACTTTACGAGGGAATACTTTGATTTGGGGCACATACTTGCCACCAGATGAAATATATAATGGACAACGGTGTTATCTACCACAGTTTCGACGGTTTTTCGACGGATCTTTTTGCGACACCAAAGGCAAATCACTGAACTATTATCTCTTTACGGGACCTTCAACGCCATCTATTTTCTGCCTGCTTGCGCTTTCAGATGTATAAATTTGTATTATCAGCCGACATCAAGATGTTTCGGCAGATTTGGCTGAACAGAAAACACCGCGACTTCCAGAGAACTGCCTGGAGAGAAACGCCATCCGATCCAATCAAACACTATCAACTATGGCCAACCTCATGTGCACAATTCCTGGCTGTTCGGATATTTGAGCAACGGGCTACTGATCATCAGCAGGAATTCCCGAATGCTGCAAAAATCTTACAAGAGGATTTTTATTTCGACGATGTGCTCACTGGGTCAACAGTAATTTGGGGCTTGGGAAATGGGTATCGAACAGATGGAATGACAAACTCCCTAAACAACTAGCGGAGTAATTAACTAGGACTGCTCGATTTCTACATCGATTATGGCAGCGAAGTATATGGTGGCTCCGCTAAAGCAGCAATCTCTACCTTGCCTAGTGCCTTGCGCGGCACTGCTCCTAAGTCAACTCATACATTCGATAAAGGCAATTCACCATCAAAAGGTTGATGTATGCTTGCGGTACGCGCAAACCTGCTTTCAGGATGACTATCAATTACTACTCGCAAATAAACCATTGCAAAGTCGATCTCAGACAAGGACGGGCTACTTAGAGTTAAACAAATTTAGAAATATTTTGGTTGGTTGATTCTATCGATGAAAACTTCTAGAGCGAAGATGGCCACGGAAATCGATTCGCACAGGCTGGGTAGAGGAAAATATCAACGCACACAAAATTTTTCGAGTCGAGAATTCTATGACGTGTCATAAACCACCTATTTTGGATGCCATGCATGATCAAATGAAAGGGACATATCTCCGTAGATGCCGGTGTTGGAGCAGAACTCCTGAATTTAAACTCATTAATTTAAATATTATAATTTAAATGTTAGCAGTCCTCGGTAGATGAGTTGTCTAAGTGGCCCAGTCATTTAGGCAACTGAACAACGAGGATCCGGGTTCGAATCCCAGGCTAGTGTATGGATGTAGTTTTCGTCTAAGCCGAAGGCCTTAGTTGCCAGTGCTTGTAAAATAATGTTAGGTTGATAGTTTACAACTATATCCTATACTTATAATAATAATAATAATAATAATTTAAATGTTAAATAAATATTCTAAAATATTAACCATTGGAATAATTAGCTAAGCTATCGATAAGTCGCAAAAGCTCAAAGAGAGTTCAATCTAGCATCACTGGCTCTCTTCCTGTATTTCCCTATACATTTTACTTTGAATTACTCTCTCTCGTAGCACATAGCTTTAAGAATTTACTGTACCAAATGATGAATAAATGTAAAAACTACTTAACGTCGTCTAATTTTTTTGGGAAGATTGTGGAACTATATAGGCAAAGGAAGTTTTAAGCCATCGAATCCAAACGAGGAAGCAATTTATTATATGGCCGAAATTGGCCAAAATTTTGGCGACTGTGACAGGACCAGAAACTTGGTGTAAATAAGTTTTGGTTCAATTCAACTAAGTTGAACTCTTTGTTTCATAATTTCTTAAGCCACCACAAGTTTCCGAAAAGGGATTCCAAGAGGCAATCAATCATCAAACACCCGTTGAGACATCTAGGAAGAAGAGTCGACATTTTTAATGCACATGATACCACGTTTAAACTCTCCACATACTGCAGTAACGTCATTGGAATAAAGCCGCAAGTATTCAATCAAACAATTACTGTACTGGCACAAGTACAATAATAGAAACCGAACAGTTATATTTTCTTGGTTTGTCATTTCACTCTTTACATATCCAAACACACGAGCGTGAGTGCCTGCGCCAACTGTACATAAAAAACAGTTAAGTTTGCGAACATATACATATAACTATTCAACATTTGCGTTGGTTCTGCTACTTGGTGATTGTTGCTTCGTTTGTTGAAGCCTTATGGGCAAAAACGGTTCAAGTACTCCCGTAAGCTCAAAGGGAAAGCATATTGCTCGTGAAAATTTGCATGTAATTGATAAAGATCGTAGTAATTTAGATGAAATGTACATAAAGGTACATTTATTGTCTCTTTTACAAAGAAAACGTTCAAAGGGAACAGTAAACGCTTCGGATATGAGTTTTATGAGTTCTTCAATGCCTCCTACAGTGGTTCACAGTCAATGATTGCCTAATCTGAAATTACCAAGTATCGATTGTATATCGAGTCTGTTCAATTTACCATTAATCAAGCAACCAGAAACAAGAGTTTTGCGGAAGCCCATCGATAATGCATCCGCTATGTGCGGATCAACTGAGGAAATAATGAATAACATCATGATTCACATACTTTTTACGAAGGTTGATTCTGAGACCAAAGGCGTCTACGACGAAAAGCAAAGCTTCGACAAGCTTTCAACGTGGGAGGAATTCTGCACAATTCTTCATCGCCGCTGCCAGTTCCTAGAAAGTCTTCAGACAGGTCAACTCGGCCAGCGCAATAGTTCACCAGGAGGAAAACCACCATCAACGTCAAAGGCATTCCTCAATATTAACTCTCAATGCTTACACTGCCATTCGACGGCACACTATGTTAGTAATTGTAAATCATTTGGAGAGTTATCACTACAACTAAAGTTCGAAACAGTCAAACGGACCAATGCATGTCTTAACTGTCTGCGAACGGGACATCGCGTCAAGGATTGTCCCTCACTCTCCCGGTGCAACATAAGCCTATCAGCTCCTCACACGTTATTGCGTCAATTCGCCTCCACCCCGATTAAAAACCTATCATCGGTTCAATCTGTCAATCCAATGGCTAATTCAAAAAGCACTTCGTTATTAACGAACACTGTTAAAAAGGGGATGCTTCCTACAGCATTTATTCACATAATGGATAAGTCTGGCCAATTACATACTGTTCGGGCACTTTTAGATTAATGTTCGGAACTTTATTTTATTACCGAAGAGATTGCCAAGCGGCTAAATCTGGATAGGACTCGCATATCTAAAGAATTCAGCGGCATTACCGGAAGCAGTCAAGTCATTAAATACAATGCGTTTGCCACAATACTTTCTAGGCATTCATCATTTACGTGGTCCGCCAACTTTGGCGTCATTAGGATTTGTGCTCAGCAACCACACGAGCATATCGATACATCAAATTGGACCTACCGATATCAATCTAGCCGATCCGTATTTCAACGAGCCCCACAAGACATTTTAATAAACACGAATGGGCTGTTTCCAGCAATCCTCGATGGTCAGCAAAGCTTGGGCGAAAACATGCTATATTTAATCAGTTAAAAGATTTTGGGAAATTGAAGACTGTGAGTTTGTTGGTAACTGGCAAACCAAAGATAAACAGGAATGCAAAAGTCATTTTTGTAAAAATGCAATTGTAAAATCGGGATGGAAGACTCCACGTTCGACTTCCATTTAAGGAACCCCTAGAGAAATTAGGATTCTCTTACGACAACGCAGTACGGCGTTTCAAATTCTTAGAAAGTCGTTTCGACCACGACCAACATCTTTGGAAAAATCATTAAAGGAGCTGTTAATGATTGGCCCCACAATTTAACAAGACCTATTTATAACATTTCTATCATTTCGTTTGAAGAGGTATGCACTTACAGGCGACAGGCGACAATATGTATAGCCAATTTGTCATAGATCCAAGAGACCGGAGATTTCAACGCATTGTATGGTGGCCAACAAAATCAGAAGAATTAAAACTTACGAGCTCAACACCGTGACACATGGCATGTCAGCTGCAACCTTCTTAGCTATCAGAGGTGTTCACCATATTGCCGATTTGTATTCACATGATCATCCTATAGGTGCTAAAACATTACGCAACGACTTACATGTGGATGACTTGCTAACCGGAGCTGATAGCGTTACCGAGCTTCAACATTAAAAATGATACAGTAGACAACCTAGCACAACTGCAAGTAAATTACGAACACTATAGAGGACGAAGTATTTATCGCCATGGAAGATCAAGACACTACCAAAACTCTGGGAATGACGTGGATGCCCAGCAGTGACATCTTTACATTTCGATAAATTTGTGACCACCAAGAACCATTTACTAAACGATCAATTCTTTTAGTAGTAGCAAGAATGTTTGACTTGCTGGGATTCATAAGGCCGGTCATTGTTCGGTGCAAAATTCTTATGCAAGACATGTATCTTGTAGATGGTTGTCTTCGCCTTGTAGAGGATAGCTCTTTCGTCTTAAAATATCTCTCAGTTGATGGTCATCTTTGTTCCTCGCCATCACGCCAGTTAGTAACTCAAATGGACAATTGTCAATGATTATCGTGTACGTCGAATTGATAGCCTGCTGAACTTTGCTAACATGCGGATTCCACTTCATCGGATCATCACAGATCACCTTCGACCAAACCGGTTTTTTTCAATGACAAACGAAATTTATCATTATTTTAACCGGCTAAGTCACATTTTTAATATGTTAAAAATGTTATGTTACTCGGATGAGGTAAATAAAAGATAAATTTCCCACGGCGTTAGCGAAGCAAAGTATAAATTTCGAATGTTGAGACATTTATCATTGGCCACATCGCACTTTTGCTTATCCTGCCTCAAATGTAGTCCAGACCATACCAGCAGAACACGAGTAGGATTATAAAAATAGAAGAATGTATGAAACCTAACCTAAAGCATGAAGGATGACCAGTAGAAGGCTGTATTAATATCTAACCTTTCTACGAACAAAACCTAACCTCACTCAAGACGTCATGCAGATGTATTATTTTAAAGTACAACTAAGGCGTATAATTAGCCCAAGGAGATATTTTATTCGTCTTCGGAACGGACGAAATAAACAGGATTAAGTGAAAGAGTCAACATAAGGCTCCACAGTAGTTTAGAATCAATTTTAAGTTAAGTTTACATTGAATTTCCGCTATTCGTTCGTATTTAAAATCTGATCATACTGAGTGGGATACCCATATCCAAGAAATAAGTTGTGCCTTAAGAAATACTTATCATCAAAGTTTAAAGATTGCTCCATACCATGCGGTATATGGATTAGATGTGATAACACATGCAAGTCAATATAAACTGCTAAGGAATTTCACAATGTCAGATGAACCAGTAGTACACAGCTCGATCGAGATGATCAGCTTAAATTATTACGATCAAAGTTAAGAACCAGTCCTATCTGTTGGTCAGGAACTTTTTAGAAGGAATTTTGTTCAGAACAATTTTAGTAAAGGAATTAATGCGAAACTTTGCCCGGCGTTTCTTTAAGCTCGTGTTCGTGAAAAACAAGGGAATTCATACTATATTCTAGAAGATTTACAGGGGAAATTAGCATGAATTAGCATAACCTAAAGCATGAAGGATGACCAGTAGAAGGCTGTATTAATATTGTAGCAATATGTATTAATATTAAATATATCTTACTCTTTCCCCCAGTGCAATATGTTTAGAATAAAGTATATCTTACTCTTTTCTTTGTTACAAATTAGTATTAAGTTTTATGCAATGGTACAGTACGAGAAGCGTGCTGTCTCACTTTAAAGAAAAGAACAGAGAGGTTCAAATAAAAAGAATGAGAGCGGCTCAGTTTTTATGGAGAGCTCACCAGAGATAGACGTGTTTTACTCGCTATAATTTCAGAAGTGGTCATAGTTAACCCAGTGAAAAAACAGTGAAATAGCTATAATTTAGCAAAGAAAAAATATATATTAAAAAACAATAATGGATTCAATAAATCCTGACGATTTTTCGAAGTCCCAGTTACAAATCTGGTGCAAAAACCTAGGTTTACCAGATACTGGCACTAAAAATGTGCTAGCCGAACGTTTAAACCAACTTAGCCCTGTAGCGAGAGGGCAACATCCAAAAGATGGAGCTGCTCCTAACGGAGGCCTAAGTAAACGCGCGGATCCCCCTGAAAAGATTGCTTGGAGCACCTAAAGAGCATTTTGTATTCATCGGACGATGGCGCCGGTCAGACGCAAAATTTCGAGGCAGACTTGTTCCAAGGTCAACAGCAGCAAGAAGTAACGGCAAACGAACAGAACGAAGCAGAAAATGGACAGAACGAAGCAGAAAATGATCAAAACGATGCAGAAAGCGAGACGCAGACAGAAAACGAGAGCATTACGAATGAACCGCAAGAAATATCAAAAGCAACAAATGAGAAGTCAAATGAAAAGAGCAACAACGGAGAGCGCAACGCAACAAATGAGAAGTCAAATGAAAAGAGTAACAACGGAGAGCGCAATGGAACAAATGAGAAGTCGAATGAAGAGAGCCAAAAAGAAGAAAACATAGTAAAGTACACTTTGGAAAAAAAGCTGGAACTACTTTGCAAAGAAATCGAACTGGTTTGTAGAGAGAACGAGTTTTTGCGCCTTGCTGGCAACCCTAAGTCTGGCCACTCAAGCAGCTGGCTGGCGACGAAGACAGGTGACCAGGTCTTGGCCAAAGATGTGAAAGATTTTGTACTCGATTTTGACGGTAATGGAAATGTTTATAGTTGGATATCTTCCGTGCTTCATTTGGAAAGATCATTCAACTTGAACGAAAATAATTTACGTTTGCTTGTCTTCGGTAAACTAAAGGGCAAAGCTTTGGATTGGATACACTCAAACCCTGAGTGTTTGTGTCAGCCTGTGAAAACCATATTCGATGCCATGGGAAAAGTCTTCGGATCAAAGAAGACCAATGTAATAATTCGAAGAGAGTTTGAGGCACGCAAGTGGTGCGTCGGCGAACCGTTCCTGAATTACTTTAACGACAAAGTTGGCTTGGCTGGCGGCTTGCGTTTGCCGGAGGACGAGATGGTCGAGTATATTGTTGACGGAATACCAGAACGTCACTTGCGAGAGATGGCTTGTATGCAGCGTTTTGGGTCTAAGGATGACGTGTTGGCAGCATTTGTCAACATAGTGCTGCAGCGGGAGAAACCTGTATCTCTGCCAAATGTTTCCGCAAAGAAGAAACCCACATTCAGGTGCTTCAACTGTAACTGCCTGGGTAACCTAGCAGCCGACTGTAACAAACCAATAAGAGCAACTGGTGCTTGCTTTGGATGTGGTGAAATGGGTCACCGAGTGGCAGATTGCAGTCAAAATAAGAAGAAGCCCGCAGCAATATCAGTAAGTTTGGATAATATAAGAATTGCACAAGTTCACATAGGTAATGATGTATTTTCCCTAGGATGCCTCATAGACTCGGGAAGCGCAGTTAGCTTGATTGAAAAGGAGTTCGTTTCAGATGAAATTAAATTGGAACCCGGTCCTGAACATACATATTTTGGTTTAAATAAAAGTAAACTTGAAGTCTTTGGAAGTATTTTATGTTACGTTGAAATATTAAATAAAAATGTTTACGTTCGACTACTGATTGTTTCCAACGAGTCTATGGGAAGTCCAATACTGTTAGGTAGAGATTTTATGAAAATATGTAAAGCTAAAATTGTACTGCAGCTTGACGATGATCTGTGTAAAGAGTCAATGGCCGAAAGTATTAAGTTAAGCCATGACTTGAGCAAAGAAGATAATTTTGAAAACCAAATGCTAAATATTGATTGTGACGTGGTAAATTCAAAATATTCTGTTGGCAAAAGTTTAAGTTTCAATGAAACGACAATGTTTGAAAATATTTTTTCTAAATTTTATCTGGAAAGAAATCGACCAAATGAACCAAAGGTTAAATGCGAAATGAAACTCACAATCAATGACATAAGTCCGTTTTGCTGTAATCCAAGACGACTTTCTTATAGCGAAAAGGCTGAATTGCAAAAAATAATTGACGAATACTTAAGCAAAGAATATATTAGGCCGAGTACAGTACGAGAAGCGTGCTGTCTCACTTTAAGAAAAGAACAGAGAGGTTCAAATAAAAAGAATGAGAGCGGCTCAGTTTTTATGGAGAGCTCACCAGAGATAGACGTGTTTTACTCGCTATAATATCTAACCTTTACCTTAACAAAACCTAACCTCACTCAAGACGTCACGCAGATGTATTATTTTCAAGTACAACTAAGGCGTATAATTAGCCCAAGGAGATCTTTTATTCGTCTTCGGAACGGACGAAATAATCAGGATTAAGTGAAAGAGTCAACATAAAGCTCCACAGTAGTTTAGAATCAATTTTAAGTTAAGTTTACATTGAATTTCCTTTTTTTTTTGTTTGTTGGCTAAATGGTTCAATTTTAAAGGAAATGGAATTCAATGGCAGTGTATATTTTTGTTAGTTAATAATTTTCATTTTTCAGAATTTGAGTATGCCTGTAAATTCACAATGTAACTAGAGGCTTTAGCTCTATTTGGAATATGTAAACCTTCCTATTTTCAACAGCGACAACAACACAACGAAAGATCTTTCTGCGTGGGAAAACTTAACAAGCTGTAAGTGTATCAAAACCAATTTTCCATTAATTTCTTTAGTTCCTGATATAGAAGGAGTAGTCCTAGCTTTCGTGTTGGGAGCCTGCGATAACTTTCGCTGGAAGGCTCATGGTACCACCCCGGGTACAGACGCGGAGCACAATTATCATCTATAACGCCTGCAAGAAATGATGTCGGTAACTCTTTTGTATTCTTCTCTAATAAAAATCCAGGCAAGGGATTCGGTTAATATGAATAGCCGACATACATAAAATACGCTGTGAACATACTAGCTATGACGTTCACAAAGAACCCCCACACACAGTCCGTTTTTGCTAGTCGTTTATGAATCCCATTGAGCAGTCATATGCATACTAAACATCTAGCAGCCGACTGTAACAAACCAATAAGAGCAACTAGTGCTTGCTTTGGATGTGGTGAAATGGGTCACCGAGTGGCAGATTGCTGTCAAAATAAGAAGAAGCCCGCAGCAATATCAGTAAGTTTGGATAATATAAGAATTGTACAAGTTCACATAGGTAATGATATATTTTCCCTAGGATGCCTCATAGACTCGGGAAGCGCAATTAGCTTAATTAAAAGGAGTTCGTTTCAGATGAAATTAAATTGGAACCCGGTCCTGAACATACATATTTTGGTTTAAATAAAAGTAAACTTGAAGTCTTTGGAAGTATTTTATGTTACGTTGAAATATTAAATAAAAATGTTTACGTTCGACTACTGATTGTTTCCAACGAGTCTATGGGAAGTCCAATACTGTTAGGTAGAGATTTTATGAAAATATGTAAAGCTAAAATTGTACTGCAGCTTGACGATGATCTGTGTAAAGAGTCAATGGCCGAAAGTATTAAGTTAAGCCATGACTTAAGCAAAGAAGATAATTTTGAAAACCAAATGCTAAATATTGATTGTGACGTGGTAAATTCAAAATATTCTGTTGGCAAAAGTTTAAGTTTCAATGAAACGACAATGTTTGAAAATATTTTTTCTAAATTTTATCTGGAAAGAAATTGACCAAATGAACCAAAGGTTAAATGCGAAATGAAACTCACAATCAATGACATAAGTCCGTTTAGCTGTAATCCAAGACGACTTTCTTATAGCGAAAAGGCTGAATTGCAAAAAATAATTGACGAATACTTAAGCAAAGAATATATTAGGCCGAGTGAGTCAGAATATGTTTCCCCAATCGTGCTCGTAAAAAAGACTACAGGTGAACTTAGAATGTGCGTTGATTTTAGAAAATTAAACAAGGCGACTTCAAAAGATAGTTGTCCTATTCCACTTATTGATGATCTGTTAGATAGACTTGCAGGAAAAACCTTATTTTTGAAACTCGACTTAAAGAATGGGTTTTTCCATGTATACATGCATGAGGATTCAGTGAAGTTTACGTCATTCACGACACCGCTTGGTCAGTTTGAATTTCTTCGTATGCCATTTGGCCTCAGAAATGCGCCGTCTACATTTCAAAGGTTTAAAAACAGGATATTTGCCGATATGATCAGGGATGAAAAAGTTATTATATATTTAGACGATATTATGGTAGCAACAAAAGATTTTGATACGCATCTAGAAATTTTAAAAGAAGTATTTGACCGATTGGTTGACAATAAATTGGAGTTGAGATTAGATAAGTGCGAATTTCTGCAGACGAGTGTTAAGTACCTAGGGTATTCGATTACAGGCAAAGGCATCAAAGCTGACGATAAGGGTATACAAGCAGTAAAGGATTTTCCAGTTCCGACTAAAGTCAGCGAGGTTCAAAGTTTTTTAAGACTTTGTTCCTATTTTCGTAGGTTTATTAAAGATTTTGCTACTATTGCCAAGCCATTATATGACCTAGTTAGAAAGACAAAAAGTTCATGTTTGGGAACATCGAACTTAGTACGTTTGAAAATCTAAAGTCTAAGTTAACAGAGGCCCCAATACTTGCGCTTTATAGCCCAAATGATGAAACCGAACTGCATTGTGACGCAAGTTCTATTGGTTTCGGATCGATTTTGCTACAAAGGAAAAGCGATGGTAAATGGCATCCAGTTTTCTATTTTTCTAAAAGAACTACCGATGTGGAATCTAGATATCATAGCTTTGAGTTAGAAACATTGGCGATAATTTATTCGTTTAAACGATTTCGTGTATATTTGCAGGGAAAGCATTTCAAGATCGCGACAGATTGTAACTCGCTTACATTGACACTTAGCAAAAGAGAAGTTAACCCCAGAATAGCCCGTTGGGCTCTAGAGTTAGAAAACTACGATTATGTGCTAGAGCATAGGCCGGCAACGAGAATGCAACATGTAGATGCTTTAAGTAGAAATACTAACATTATGGTTGTGGAAACTAACTCATTTGAAGATAAGTTAGTAATATGTCAGAACCAAGATGATGAAATTTTAAGATTAAAGTCAATGTTAGAAAGGTCTGAACACAGTTCGTATGAAATGCGAAACGGTTTAATTTATAAAAAACTACAAAATGGTTGCCTTGCTTTTTACGTACCGAAAAATATGGAGTCACATGTCCTGTTTAAATATCATAATGAGTTAGGCCACACAGGCATAGACAAAGTTGTAGAAGTTATCACAAAGTCGTATTGGTTTCCAAAGTTACGGAAAAAAGTAGAACAACATGTAAATAATTGCCTAAAGTGTATAGTCTTTTCGTCAAAAAATGGAAAACAAGAGGGTCATATCCACAATATACCTAAACCTGATGTGCCATTCGAAGTGGTTCATATCGATCACTTCGGACCAATCGATGTCAAAGGAAGCACAAAGAAACACGTGTTAGTGGTGGTTGACGCGTGTACGAAATTTGTCAGACTTTACTTAGCGAAAACCACAAAATCTAAGGAAGCACTTAAAGAGTATTTTAGATCCTATAGTAGGCCAAAGTGCATAGTGTCGGATCGTGGAACGTGTTTTACGTCTAACGAATTTTCTAGCTTTTTAGAGTCTTGTAATATACAACATGTCAAAATTGCAACTGGTTCTCCGCAAGCTAATGGCCAGGTTGAAAGAATAAATAGAAGTCTAGGCCCTATGTTGGCAAAATTATTAGCCTCAGAAGAAAATGTTAGTTTTGGTCAGGCCATAGAGATAGTAGAGTATACCATGAATAACACTATTCATAGGTCATTGGGACAGCATCCAAGTGTCGTACTATTTGGCGTCGGCCAAAAAGGACGACAAGTAGATGAATTAAAAGACTACTTGTTAGAAGACAGGTCTGTGGAAAGAAATTTGGAGTCGGTACGAGCGAAAGCTAAAGAAAAAGAAAAGAAACTTCAAACTTCATTCACTTATAATGAATGTCTAGCGAATCGAAAAAGACGAGGGCCAAAAGTTTTTAAGCCAGGCGACTATGTGGTAGTTAAAAATTTTGACACTCACAAAGGGGTATCCAAAAAATTAGTGCCGAGATTCAAGGGGCCTTTTAAAATCGTTAAGTGCCTCGAAAATGATCGATACGTTGTAAGTGACGTCGACGGATTTCAGCAGTCGAAGATTCCTTATACTGGAATTTGGTCTATCGCAAATATGAAGCCATGGTTCAATTGGTCAGATGAAACTAATAAAGTTAACGTAAATATAGAGAAAGATGAAAATACGAATGAACAGATAAAAAATAAATACAAACCTAAATGTAAATGAAAATTCTATTAAAGAAAAAGTCAGTATGTTAAGCAAAGGTCGTCATAAAGAAGACTAGGATCAGGTGATCCTTAATGTCAGAATGGCCGAATTGTAGCAATATGTATTAATATTAAATATATCTTACTCTTTCCCCCAGTGCAATATGTTTAGAATTAAGTATATCTTACTCTTTTCTTTGTTACAAATTAGTATTAAGTTTTATGCAATGGTACAGTACGAGAAGCGTGCTGTCTCACTTTAAAGAAAAGAACAGAGAGGTTCAAATAAAAAGAATGAGAGCGGCTCAGTTTTTATGGAGAGCTCACCAGAGATAGACGTGTTTTACTCGCTATAATATCTAACCTTTACCTTAACAAAACCTAACCTCACTCAAGACGTCACGCAGATGTATTATTTTCAAGTACAACTAAGGCGTATAATTAACCCAAGGAGATCTTTTATTCGTCTTCGGAACGGACGAAATAATCAGGATTAAGTGAAAGAGTCAACATAAGGCTCCACAGTAGTTTAGAATCAATTTTAAGTTAAGTTTACATTGAATTTCCTTTTTTTTTTGTTTGTTGGCTAAATGGTTCAATTTTAAAGGAAATGGAATTCAATGGCAGTGTATATTTTTGTTAGTTAATAATTTTCATTTTTCAGAATTTGAGTATGCCTGTAAATTCACAATGTAACTAGAGGCTTTAGCTCTATTTGGAATATGTAAACCTTCCTATTTTCAACAGCGACAACAACACAACGAAAGATCTTTCTGCGTGGGAAAACTTAACAAGCTGTAAGTGTATCAAAACCAATTTTCCATTAATTTCTTTAGTTCCCTGATATAGAAGGAGTAGTCATAGCTTTCGTGTTGGGAGCCTGCGATAACTTTCGCTGGAAGGCTCATGGTACCACCCCGGGTACAGACGCGGAGCGCAATTATCATCTATAACGCCTGCAAGAAATGATGTCGGTAACTCTTTTGTATTCTTCTCTAATAAAAATCCAGGCAAGGGATTCGGTTAATATGAATAGCCGACATACATAAAATACGCTGTGAACATACTAGCTATGACGTTCACAAAGAACCCCCACACACAGGCTGTTTTTGCTAGTCGTTTATGAATCCCATTGAGCAGTCATATGCATACTAAACATCTTCTCTAAAGTCTATCACACGCGTTCTTAATATAATTCAAGTGGTTCGGGTAACTCTAGTTGGAAATCGAGGTATAGTTTTGGTGGAACAGCGGGAGTAGGTTTATCCGTTCTGCCTCCATCTTATTGAGCAAAAGGTGTAGCATAGCATAGGAAAAAAACTAATTGTAAGATATTGATCAAAGTCACTGTTTTCCACCGATCGTTCCTATGGGAGCTATATGTAAATAGTAACCCGATCTTTATCAAATTCGGCATAGTCATTAACAGATATATTAAACTAACAAATGTTTAATTTGAAAGCAATCACGTAAAAAAGTAACGAAGTTATTGACAAAAGTCACTGTTTTCGAAAGATCATTCCTATGAAAGCTATATGATATAGTCACCCGATCTTGATCAAATTTGGCATAGTCGTTTATGTGTAATAAGCTCACCAATATTAAATTTCATGACAATAGCTCAGAAAATAACGAAGTTATTAAGAAAAGTCACAGTTCGTGACTTTGCGATTTGTATGGGAGCTATATGATATAGTGGTCCGATCCGGCTGAATCCGAGATATACAACCCCTGCAGTATATAGAAGCCTACATGCCAAACGCGATCATGAAAAAACTTATTTTTCCAACGCTATCCAAGCAGAGGCACAACTGTGGGACTCTTGCACCACTCGCAATTGAGGCGAAACATCCAGTTTTGCTACCGAAATCTCATCGCATCATCAAGCTGAAACTTGAATACGAACACAGAACACAGGCAAAGATTCTGGATATTTGGCGCAAGGAATTTGATAAGGAAAGTCGTTTTGTATCTTTTCGTGGCAAACGCGACAAGATGTGTAGCGACAATGGAACGAATGCGAACTCTACCTACACAATTCAGTGCAGTGGTCAACGCATGACCTTTGTGCTACAACTCGGACACAGATGTACATTATTTGTCGCCACCACACTTCTGGATCGGCATTTCACAAGCCTAGGCAAGGATCAATTGATTCGAGCGGTCAGACTAAAAACTTTTTCAAGAGAATTACCTCTGCCGATCACCAAGGTTGCGGTATTGCCCCGTTAAGAAACGGTGTTTCAGGGTGGGCCGAGATACTTATGAACGGATCGCATTTATCGATAAGTCACATTTAGTTATAAGAATCGATTAATACACATCCATAAACATTGTTTGTTATACCCTTGCAAAAAGGGTATATTAATTTTGGTCAAAAGTGTGCAACGCATAGAAGGAAGCATCTCCGACCATATAAAGTATATATATTCTTGATCAGCACGACGAGACGAGTTCAAATAGCCATGTCCGTCCGTCCGTCCGTCCGTCCGTCCGTCCGTCCGTCCGTCTGGATCAACGCAAACTCCTCCTAGACCGTAAGAGATAGACGTGTTTTACTCGCTATAATATCTAACCTTTACCTTAACAAAACCTAACCTCACTCAAGACGTCACGCAGATGTATTATTTTCAAGTACAATTAAGGCGTATAATTAGCCCAAGGAGATCTTTTATTCGTCTTCGGAACGGACGAAATAATCAGGATTAAGTGAAAGAGTCAACATAAGGCTCCACAGTAGTTTAGAATCAATTTTAAGTTAAGTTTACATTGAATTTCCTTTTTTTTTGTTTGTTGGCTAAATGGTTCAATTTTAAAGGAAATGGAATTCAATGGCAGTGTATATTTTTGTTAGTTAATAATTTTCATTTTTCAGAATTTGAGTATGCCTGTAAATTCACAATGTAACTAGAGGCTTTAGCTCTATTTGGAATATGTAAACCTTCCTATTTTCAACAGCGACAACAACACAACGAAAGATCTTTCTGCGTGAGAAAACTTAACAAGCTGTAAGTGTATCAAAACCAATTTTCCATTAATTTCTTTAGTTCCCTGATATAGAAGGAGTAGTCCTAGCTTTCGTGTTGGGAGCCTGCGATAACTTTCGCTGGAAGGCTCATGGTACCACCCCGGGTACAGACGCGGAGCGCAATTATCATCTATAACGCCTGCAAGAAATGATGTCGGTAACTCTTTTGTATTCTTCTCTAATAAAAATCCAGGCAAGGGATTCGGTTAATATGAATAGCCGACATACATAAAATACGCTGTGAACATACTAGCTATGACGTTCACAAAGAACCCCCACACAGGCTGTTTTTGCTAGTCGTTTATGAATCCCATTGAGCAGTCATATGCATACTAAACATCTTCTCTAAAGTCTATCACACGCGTTCTTAATATAATTCAAGTGGTTCGGGTAACTCTAGTTGGAAATCGAGGTATAGTTTTGGTGGAACAGCGGGAGTAGGTTTATCCGTTCTGCCTCCATCTTATTGAGCAAAAGGTGTAGCTCTCTTTAACTAATACATATACCAGGCGGGATGTCCCAATTTTTTTACAAAATGAAAAGCTAGAGCCACCAAATTTGGTATGTAAACTCGTGTGGTATGTAAAATGACCAAGTTTAATTCAAATTTTTGCCACCCCCCTTTCCGCCCCCACAATTTAAAAAAAGGTTTTATCTCAAAAACTATTCTAGTTAGAGACATTATGTTTGGTATGTAAATGCACACATTATGTATGTGTAAAGATTTTGCTATGCCCCTTTTCGTCACCGTAAGTTGAAAAAGCTCGATTATCTCCCGTAATTTTCTACCTTGTGCAATCAAATTCGGCACACTTCAATTTGATATTAATATCCAGCAAAATACCAAAATCGGACAAAAAACAGTGGAGTTATGCATGCACGTTTTTCCATAAGGCCGGAGTTGGCCGTTGGCTGGTGGGGGCGCTAGTGTGCTCGTATGCTTGAGTGAGCAGGATACTAAGATATGCTTGTAAAAAGCATGTGAAAATGCATCTGTTTAATAATTTTGAGCAATCTAACATTGTAGCAAGCCATATATATAAACAGGTATATATACATATACATATATATACGCATGCGCTCTTCTTCTTTCTTATACCTGCAGCGCATTTTTTAAGCAGGTTGCTTTAGTTTTATGGGTACGCATCGGTGTCGCAGGTCTAACCATATTGGGACCATATATATGTAGTCCGGTATTAATACTTGTTGATCCCAGTTAGTTTTGTCCCACCAAAGTTCAAATAACGTCAATATTTAGTGTATTTTTTGAACGCTTCTAGTTTAATAACGATAAGTAATTATTAAAATTTTTGAATCATACTATTAATAAACCAGAGGGCCGGGGCTAACTTTGACCGCGTCAAAGTTTGTATACCCTTGCAACTTTTATGGTAGCTCTTTCCTTACCTATAGCCATCAAAGTGGAAAAACGTTCAAGCTAAAAAAGCTAATACTTGCGAAAGAACGGCCAACAATCTTAGCATAGGAAAAAAACTAATTGTAAGATATTGATCAAAGTCACTGTTTTCCACCGATCGTTCCTATGGGAGCTATATGTAAATAGTAACCCGATCTTTATCAAATTCGGCATAGTCATTAACAGATATATTAAACTAACAAATGTTTAATTTGAAAGCAATCACGTAAAAAAGTAACGAAGTTATTGACAAAAGTCACTGTTTTCGAAAGATCATTCCTATGAAAGCTATATGATATAGTCACCCGATCTTGATCAAATTTGGCACAGTCGTTTATGTGTAATAAGCTCACCAATATTAAATTTCATGACAATATCTCAGAAAATAACGAAGTTATTAAGAAAAGTCACAGTTCGTGACTTTGCGATTTGTAAGGGAGCTATATGATATAGTGGTCCGATCCGGCTGAATCCGAGATATACAACCCCTGCAGTATATAGAAGCCTACATGCCAAACGCGATCATGAAAAAACTTATTTTTCCAACGCTATCCAAGCAGAGGCACAACTGTGGGACTCTTGCACCACTCGCAATTGAGGCGAAACATCCAGTTTTGCTACCGAAATCTCATCGCATCATCAAGCTGAAACTTGAATACGAACACAGAACACAGGCAAAGATTCTGGATATTTGGCGCAAGGAATTTGATAAGGAAAGTCGTTTTGTATCTTTTCGTGGCAAACGCGACAAGATGTGTAGCGACAATGGAACGAATGCGAACTCTACCTACACAATTCAGTGCAGTGGTCAACGCATGACCTTTGTGCTACAACTCGGACACAGATGTAAATTATTTGTCGCCAGCACACTTCTGGATCGGCATTTCACAAGCCTAGGCAAGGATCAATTGATTCGAGCGGTCAGACTAAAAACTTTTTCAAGAGAATTACCTCTGCCGATCACCAAGGTTGCGGTATTGCCCCGTTAAGAAACGGTGTTTCAGGGTGGGCCGAGATACTTATGAACGGATCGCATTTATCGATAAGTCACATTTAGTTATAAGAATCGATTAATACACATCCATAAACATTGTTTGTTATACCCTTGCAAAAAGGGTATATTAATTTTGGTCAAAAGTGTGCAACGCATAGAAGGAAGCATCTCCGACCGTATAAAGTATATATATTCTTGATCAGCACGACGAGACGAGTTCAAATAGCCATGTCCGTCCGTCCGTCCGTCCGTCCGTCCGTCCGTCCGTCTGGATCAACGCAAACTCCTCCTAGACCGTAAGAGCTACAAAGAGCTGAAATTTTGCATGAAGGCTTGTATATACTGCAGGCGTTGTATATCTCGGATTCAGCCGGATCGGATCACTATATCATATAGCTCCCATACAAATGACAAAGTCACTAACAATGACTTTTCTTAATAACTTCGTTATTTTCTGAGCTATTGTCGTGAAATTTAATATTGGTGAGTTTATTATACATATAAACGACTATGCCAAATTTAATCAAGATCGGGTGACTATATCATATAGCTCCCATAGGAACGATCTTTCGAAAACAGTGACTTTTGTCAATAACTTCGTTACTTTTGCCGCGATTGCTTTCAAACTAATTATTTGTTAGTTAAATAAATGTGTTATTGACTGTGCCAAATTTGATAAGGATCGGGTAACTATATCATATAGCTCCCATAGGAACGTTTGGTGGAAAACAGTGACTTGGATCAATATCTCAGTTTTTTCCGATGCTAAGATTGTTGGCCGTTCATTCGCAAACATTAGCCTTTTTAGCTTAAACGTTTTTCCACATTGATAGGTAAGGAAAGAGTTACCAAAAAAATTGCAAGGGTATACAAACTTTGACGCGGTCGAAGTTAGCCCCGGCCCTCTGGTTTAGTAATGAATTCTAGACCAAACACGCTGTTTTAAAAATAAAATGCTATTTACAATCGCCTTTGACTGTGTGAGCCTGTTCTACATTTATAATTGAAAACATAATTTAAGTTGGACACTTACAAATTCAATTTGACTTTTTGAATTTGAATATTTATAAGTTTATATATCTAGTTTAAGACTTATAAAAACAACATATTATCTCTAAATTGGCTTTTGGATGCCCGAAATGATCATATTATTTAATTTGATTACCGCTTATTATAAGAACCATCATTTTAGTTTATTACAGTCGGATTATTTTTCCGAGTTTTTTAGGTATTTTAGTATTCCGTAACCCTCGTGAATAAATGTAATTTAACATGTTTGAGTAAAAGTCGTGATCTTCCTTGTGGAAAAATGTGAGCGCTGAGCTAAATTGCGTTGGAACTTTCCAGAATCTGGCGACAGGAAAATCGTTGGTTAGGAAGGTTTGGACGCCAAGCTACCATAACATCCTCATAGCTTCCCTATTCGTGTGATACTAATATACTCTCTCTATCCTCCTAGTTATTGTGTAATATTTGTGCCCTAGAAACTTTTTTTTATCTTATGTAATAAGGGGTGTATTGAGAAATGCTATTGCAAAGAACCCCCCAAAGACTGTTTGCTAGCCGACAGCCAGAAGTCCCACACAGAACAAACTTCGCGATTGGCTTCAGCCTGATTTGTGGTGCTCTTGCCCATCGTAACATCTTATGGAAAGGGACCACTTCGTTTGCAGTGGTCTTCGTCGGATAAGGCTAACAGAATTTAGTGAATGAGTCAATACGGCTAGGATATGCTTATAATCCTTATGCGTCGAGTCAAGGGGATCCAAAAAATTTACATGATATGTGTGCAACGGTATCTTTTTGCAGTGGCTGTAGAAGACCTTCCTGCTTGCGTCTTTTGCGATTACTCATGATATACCGTATATAGCAACTTATGTAGTTTTCGATTTTAAACTCGATTTTTGGTAAATAATAATCCTTGCAAATCAACTTGTGACGGGTCACAATACTTGACAGGGTTTGGGACCTAGTTACTCATCTTTCTGCTGTATAAATATTTAAGTTAAACTACGCCCATGCAGGGCACCTTTTTGATTATCTTTTGTTACGCCCATCCCAATAAGATTGTAGTAGTTCCTTTTCTTTGATAGATCTCTCTCCTTTTGGCTACCGTCTTGGCGTGGCGGCAAAGTCGCGTCGCAGAGAGGGCCACCTCTTAGCAGCGGTCGCTGTGCTGCATGCCGACGCGTGTCAAAATGCAAGATGCATCGTATTTTTTCACCGTTAGGATATAAGTAGGCAGAGTAAGGATGAGTTGGAGCATAGGCATAGAATTTGAGAAAATCATTTAGTTGTCCATCAGAGAGTGAAGTTAGTGAGTGACCATTCTAGAAAAAGCAGACAAAGAATGAGAAATAAATCTAAGCAACGATGATATTTCGAAGACAGGATGGATCAGGTGAGACCATTTTCAGGACCTTTTCTCTTCTAGTGCGGTAGGGGCACATTGCCATCGATAGAAAACCCTTTGTATAGGATTAAGGCCAAAAAAATATATGAGCTCCACGTTTTTATACCATACACCCATAGGGTGAAATGATATATTAAAGTCGCCAAAATGTATGTAACAGGCAGAAGGAAGCATCTCCGACCCCCTTGATCAGGATCACCAACCGAGTCGATCTAGCCATGTCCGTCTGTCCGTCCGTCCGTCCGTCCGTCCGTCCGTCCGTCCGTCCGTCTGTCCGTATGAACACCTAGATCTCGGAGACTGTAAGAGCTAGAGCCACCAAATTTGGTATGTAGACTCGTGTAGTATGTAGAGTGATCAAGTTTATTTCAAATTTTTGCCACGCCCCTTTCCGCCCCCGCAATTTAAAAAAAGCGTTTATCTCAAAAACTATTCCAGCTAGAGACACCATATTTGGTATGTATATTCGCTTAGTAAGTGCACACATTTTGTATATATAAAAATTTTGCCACGCCCTTTTCCGCCCCCGTAATTTGAAAAACTTGATTATCTCCCGTATTTTTTTACCTTATGCAATCAAATTTGGCACACTTAAATATAATTTGAATATCTAGCAAAATACCAAATTTGATCAAAATCGGACAAAAAACAGTCGAGTTATGCATATAAACGTTTTTCCATAAGGCCGGAGTTGGCCGTTGGCTGGTGGGGGCGCTAGGGTGCTCGTATGATTGAGTGAGCGAGATAAGCACTAAGATATGCTTGTAAGAAGCATGTGAAAATGCATTTGTTTAACAAAGTTGTACTACTTACTTCATTTTTTTCTCATTATATTCGCGCTAGCCTCTGTATATCCTTTTCATTTTCCGTGACGCCAGTAACACACTAGACGGCGGTATGATTCTCCTGCAGTTAAAAATAAGTCGCCGATCTTAATGCTCATTCGCTCTAGGCGAACAAGGAATACATAAAGGATAGGGGAGAGCAGTCTCTATCTCCTGTAAACGTGCTAGCTTCTTAGCAGGATTCGAGCAAAAGATCGCTGAGACTTTTGATAACATAATATCGAACTTCAAAGTACGCTATACCGGCCCTCTATAGATTTCTTCCCCCCTAAAGGTCGTCAGTACATCTCTATAATGGGATAAATCACCCATTAAAAGTGGTTTGTAGCTCCTTAACGATCAAACTAAATATGCACCAAGGAGGCGTTTAATAGTTTAAAGAATTATAAGTTAACATGGACAAGAGGATATAACTGATGCCACTGCAATATTGGAAGTGGCCACTATGGCTGGGTAACATGAGCCGGCCAATGCTGGTTCTTGGATTTGGCGCCTACATTCACAGTTGCCTGGCGATACGAATCGATGTGTTTCGAAAGGTGACAGTCCAAGGATCAACTTTGGAGTGATTCCACTCGGTTGGTTGATGTCGTTGTGTTTGGCTACCCTGGTTAGCTGTCAATCGTCCTTCCTTTCTTTCCGGTCTCTGCCCCATAGAAGACAACACAATCGTAACAAATATAAAAACTAATCTTAAAAATAAGTCGCAATCCGTTTATTTAGAAACCAAAATACGCTTTCAACGAATAAATAAAAACGAATATACAAAACACTTTAACATAATTGGCGGCCCACATAAAACCAGAGTGCCGGGGCTAAATTCGACCGCGTCAATGTTTGTATACCCTTGCAACATTTTTGGTAACTCTTTCGTTACCTATAGCTATCAAAGTAGAAAAACATTTAAGCTAACAAGGCTAATGGCTTCCGAAAGAACGGCCTACAATCTTAGCATAATAACGGAGATATTGATCAAAGTCACTGTTTTCCACCAATCGTTCCTATGCGAGCTATATGATATAGTTACCCGATGCTTATCAAATTTGGCACAGTCATTAACAGATATATTAAACTAACAAATGTTTAATTTGAAAGTAATCGCGTCAAAAGTAATGAAGTTATTGACAAAAGTCACTGTTTTCGACCGATCGGTCCTATGGGAGCTATATGATATAGTCACCCGATCTTGATCAAATTTGGCCAATATTAAATTTCACGACAATAGCTCAGAAAATAACGAAGTTATTATGAAAAGTCAATGTTCGTGACTTTGTCATTTGTATGGGAGCTATTTGATATAGTGATCCAATGCGGCTGAATCCGAGATATACAACGCCTGCAGTATATACAAGCCTACATGCAAATCAGCTCTGTAGCTCTTACGGAGGAGTTTGCGTTGATCCAGACGGACGGACGGACGGTCGGACGGACATGGCTATTTGAACTCGTCGTGCTGATCAAGAATATATGGTTGGAGATGCTTCCTTCTACACGTTGCACACTTTTGACCAAAATTAATATACCCCCTTTTTTCAAGGGTATAAAAAAGAGCCCACCGTTTTAAAAAACAAACCTAAGTCAAAAATAGAATTGAAATAAAAACTCAAAAGTTTTAAACTATGTGATAAAAATTAGTACTATAAAAAATAGCAACACGCCACTGGACTGGGAAAAAACACACAAAATACCGCCTGGCACAATTCAGCAACAGCAGGGCATAGAAAAATAATCAGCAGAAAAATGAAAATGTAAGTGAGATTTTTGTTGTTTGAATAAATTAATCATGGATTGTTGAAAACTCAATGATTTGATTGGCATTAGGGGTGGAGTGGTTAGTTAACTAAAACGTTGAGGTGGACTTTCTCTGTTTTAATTAATTCCAAAACTAAATTTGCACCAATAATGAAAATAGTATAATTGGCAGTGCAGACTGCGCTTGATCACCAAGCTGCACAGATGCAGTCTACTTTCACACAACAATTAAGAAGAAATAGAGTCCTTAAGAACACAATTAGAAAATTTAAAAGCAGTCGCACAGGAGGTGAAGGTATATAGGGATGCCGAAATCATTCCAGGAAGAGAGTGTAAGGAACCATTAGATATCGCTAACGATAGGACTAAATATTTGCCAGATTTCGATGGCAATCATGAGTATATTTCATGGCAGCTTCATTCGCATATGAGCTATTTCGACCTTATAGGATCAGCTCCGCCCACTACAAAACATTATGCATAATTAGGAATAATGTAAAAGGTGCCGCTAGATCAACTCTGGCGTCGTACAACACTGTTAAAAATGTCGATGGGATTAAAGCTCGAATAGACGTATACAAAACGCAATTTTGCGTTATTCAGCAAAAACTAGAAACCCTACGACAGGTAGAAAAAGGTAATCGAGCAGTTTAGATTCGATGCGCTACACTCCTTTGTTTCGGGGCTTACAAACACCCTCAGGGTAGTAGTACTGCCAGCAAAGCATAAAGATTTACCCACTGCGCTAGCATTAGCGCATAAGGCCGAAGAAAGCCATGACTACGCAACTTTGCGCTTTGAACAAAAAATATAAAAATATCCAAAACAATGCTAATCAGAATAAGTGCTCGGAAAACAGCCAAGGGGTTCGGGATCTAATATTATAATTTCCCATACATAAGCCCTCAAAGGTAACAGAAAAATTTTCAATACATATTTTCGGTCTTAAAGCTCACTTCTTCTTGATATATATCCCAGAAGATTTTGACGGCATAATTAGTTTTGACCTATTAAAAAAGGTCGGAGAGTCTATCGATCTATTAAAGAGTAGGAGCGTTCGCAGATACTGCCGAGGATCTGGCATATAACGTAAACACTGTGGCAATATACCAACAAATTGGGAAGCGTTATACTCTAAACTATACCCACTCCCACACGGCTTCCATAAAAAGAGGCTAGTAATTGACTTTAGGAAACTAAATCAAAATATTAGATGATAAGTACCCAATAATTTCAACAATCCTTACGAACATAGGGAAGGCCCAGTATTTTACAATATTGGAGAGCTTAAATCGGGATTTCATCAAATAACTCTAGCAGAAAAAGACAGGGAAAAACCCGCTATTTCTGTCTGAATGAGGATTCTAAGGAGAAGGAAAATAACCTAATCTACGTTTGTTGAATTCAAAATATGAACTGATTTTATTTATCAAAGTGTTGTGTATATAAATGAACTCTTAAACTCTAGGACGCGACAATTGTTCTTAAAAATACTTATTCTAATGACCCATGTTTTCCTGGGGTTGAAAATTGTTTATATTTCATGCTCAGCGTTGGCTACTTGATACCGCGCCGCTGTTATAATCTTAAGTGTTTTCCACAGAGTGTGGATGCATGTTTTGTTTGGAATTTAGCAATAATTGACATATGAATCTTTATGATTTATTTTTGTTTTTATGTTTTTGTTTCGTTTTGTATAATTCTTTGGTGCATCTGATTTGGCCATCGATGACGTTCTTAGAGAAAAAATAAGTAGAACATGCTACGTTTTCATAGACGATGTTATTATTTTTTCTGAAACAGAAAAAACAGAAAAAGACCAAGTTAGAGGCATTAAAAGAGTCTTCAGAACGCGGTTATGCGAGTACCACAGAAAAAATCCAAATTTAAACAAAAAATCGTGGAATATCTTGGATTTATGGTATCTAGGAATGGTATTACAACTTCGACATAAAAAGTTCAAGCAATAAAAAATTTTCCAACGCCAAGTACCCTTTTCGATCTCACATAATTTCTTGGACTTGCCGTCTATTTCATTTCATTAGAGACTTTACGAAAATCGCAGGTCCCCCCACAGATATTCTAAAGGGCGAAAATGGAAGTAAGTCAAAAAACATGTCTCGAAACATAAAAATCGATTTTACTTCAGAACAACTCCGGACATTCTCCAAACTAAAAAAAATTTTAGAATCGGAGGAAGTTTTTTTAGCTTACCCAGATAATCGACAACCATTCGATCTTACCAGAGACGCATCTGGTGATGGGATAGACGGTCCCCTTTCACAAAAAGGCAGACCTATTTCCATGATTTCTCGTAAATTGCGTAATAAAGAAACAAATTTTGCGACCAACGAAAGAGAACTTCTTGCCATAGTATGGTTACTAAAAAATTTGAAAAAGTACCTTTATGGGCTAAAAGACTTAAACATGTTTACCGACCATCAGCCGTTAACCTTCGCTGTATCAGACAAAAGTTCGAACATGTTTACCGATGTTTTATTTTTTCTGAAACAGAAAAAGACCAAGTTAAGGGCATTAAATGGGTCCTTAAAAGTCTTCAGAACGCGGTTATGCGAGTACCACAAGAAAAATCCAAATTTAAAAAAAAAAATCGTGGAATATCTTGGATTTATGGTATCTAGGAATGGCATTACAACTTCGACATAAAAAGTTCAAGCAATAAAAAATTTTCCAACGCCAAGTACCCTTTTCGATCTCACATAATTTCTTGGACATGCCGTCTATTTCATTTCATTAGAGACTTTACGAAAATCGCAGGTCCCCTCACAGATATTCCAAAGGGCGAAAATGGAAAAGTTAGCAAAAACATGTCTCGAAAAATAAAAATCGATTTTACTTCAGAACATCTCCGGACCTTCTCCAAACTAAAAGAAATTTTAGAATCGGAGGAAGTTTTTTTAGCTTACCCAGATAATCGACAACCATTCGATCTTACCAGAGACGCATCTGGTGATGGGATAGACGGTCCCCTTTCACAAAAAGGCAGACCTATTACCATGATTTCTCGTAAATTGCGTAATAACGAAACAAATTTTGCGACCAACGAAAGAGAACTTCTTGCCATAGTATGGTTACTAAAAAATTTGAAAAAGTACCTTTATGGGCTAAAAGACTTAAACATGTTTACCGACCATCAGCCGTTAACCTTCGCTGTATCAGACAAAAGTTCGAACATGTTTACCGATGTTTTATTTTTTCTGAAACAGAAAAAGACCAAGTTAGAGGCATTAAATGGGTCCTTAAAAGTCTTCAGAACGCGTTTATGCGAGTACCACAAGAAAAATCCAAATTTAAAAAAAAAAATCGTGGAATATCTTGGATTTATGGTATCTAGGAATGGCATTACAATTTCGACATAAAAAGTTCAAGCAATAAAAAATTTTCCAACGCCAAGTACCCTTTTCGATCTCACATAATTTCTTGGACTTGCCGTCTATTTCATTTCATTAGAGACTTTACGAAAATCGCAGGTCCCCTCACAGATATTCCAAAGGGCGAAAATGGAAAAGTTAGCAAAAACATGTATCGAAAAATAAAAATCGATTTTACTTCAGAACATCTCCGGACATTCTCCAAACTAAAAGAAATTTTAGAATCGGAGGAAGTTTTTTTAGCTTACCCAGATAATCGACAACCATTCGATCTTACCAGAGACGCATCTGGTGATGGGATAGACGGTCCCCTTTCACAAAAAGGCAGACCTATTACCATGATTTCTCGTAAATTGCGTAATAAAGAAACAAATTTTGCGACCAACGAAAGAGAACTTCTTGCCATAGTGTGGTCACTAAAAAAATTTAAAAACTACCTTTATGGGCTAAAAGACTTAAACATGTTTACCGACTATCAGCCGTTAACCTTCGCTGTATCAGACAAAAGTTCGAATGTCAAATTAATACGCTGGAAGGCAAATATTGACGGATACGGCGCAAAGATTACAAACAAGCAAAGGAAAATTTTGTAGCAGACGCCCTTTCACGTCAGCACATTAACGCTCTCGAAACAGCCGATTCAAAATCAGAGTCCAAAAGGGCAACCTGCCATAGTGAAGAGTCGCTGACCTACTAGGATAGGGGAGAGCAGTCTCTATCTCCTGTAAACGTGCTAACTTCTTAGCAGGATTCGAGCAAAAGATCGCTGAGACTTCTGATAACATAATATCGAACTTCAAAGTACGCTATACCGGCCCTCTATAGATTTCTTCCCCCCTAAAGGTCGTCAGTACATCTCTATAATGGGATAAATCACCCATTAAAAGTGGTTTGTAGCGCCTTAACGATCAAACTAAATATGCACCAAGGAGGCGTTTAATAGTTTAAAGAATTATAAGTTAACATGGACAAGAGGATATAACTGATGCCACTGCAATATTGGAAGTGGCCACTATGGCTGGGTAACATGAGCCGGCCAATGCTGGTTCTTGGATTTGGCGCCTACATTCACAGTTGCCTGGCGATACGAATCGATGTGTTTCGAAAGGTGACAGTCCAAGGATCAACTTTGGAGTGATTCCACTCGGTTGGTTGATGTCGTTGTGTTTGGCTACCCTGATGAGCTGTCAATCGTCCTTCCTTTCTTTCCGGTCTCTGCCCCATAGAAGACAAAACAATCGTAACAAATGTAAAAACTAATCTTAAAAATAAGTCGCAATCCGTTTATTTAGAAACCAAAATACGCTTTCAACGAATAAATAAAAACGAATATACAAAACACTTTAATATAATTGGCGCCCAACATAAAACCAGAGTGCCGGGGCTAAATTCGACCGCGTCAATGTTTGTATACCCTTGCAACATTTTTGGTAACTCTTTCGTTACCTATAGCTATCAAAGTAGAAAAACGTTTAAGCTAACAAGGCTAATGGCTTCCGAAAGAACGGCCTACAATCTTAGCATATGAAATAACGAAGATATTGATCAAAGTCACTGTTTTCCACCAATCGTTCCTATGCGAGCTATATGATATAGCTACCCGATCCTTATCAAATTTGGCACAGTCATTAACAGATATATTAAACTAACAAATGTTTAATTTGAAAGTAATCGCGTCAAAAGTAATGAAGTTATTGACAAAAGTCATTGTTTTCGACCGATCGGTCCTATGGGAGCTATATGATATAGTCACCCGATCTTGATCAAATTTGGCCAATATTAAATTTCACGACAATAGCTCAGAAAATAACGAAGTTATTATGAAAAGTCACTGTTCGTGACTTTGTCATTTGTATGGGAGCTATTTGATATAATGATCCAATGCGGCTGAATCCGAGATATACAACGCCTGCAGTATATACAAGCCTACATGCAAATCAGCTCTGTAGCTCTTACGGTCTAGGAGGAGTTTGCGTTGATCCAGACGGACGGACGGACGGTCGGACGGACATGGCTATTTGAACTCGTCGTGCTGATCAAGAATATATGGTTGGAGATGCTTCCTTCTACACGTTGCACACTTTTGACCAAAATTAATATACCCTTTTTTCAAGGGTATAAAAAAGAGCCCACCGTTTTAAAAAACAAACCTAAGTCAAAAATAGAATTGAAATAAAAACACAAAAGTTTTAAACTATGTGATAAAAATTAGTACTATAAAAAATAGCAACACGCCACTGGACTGGGAAAAAACACACAAAATACCGCCTGGCACAATTCAGCAACAGCAGGGCATAGAAAAATAATCAGCAGAAAAATGAAAATGTAAGTGAGATTTTTGTTGTTTGAATAAATTAATCATGGATTGTTGAAAACTCAATAATTTGATTGGCGTTAGGGGTGGAGTGGTTAGTTAACTAAAACGTTGAGGTGGACTTTCTCTGTTTTAATTAATTCCAAAACTAAATTTTGCACCAATCATGAAAATAGTATAAATGGCAGTGCAGACTGCGCTTGATCACCAAGCTGCACAGATGCAGTCTACTTTCACACAACAATTAAGAAGAAATAGAGTCCTTAAGAACACAATTAGAAAATTTAAAAGCAGTCGCACAGGAGGTGAAGCTATATAGGGCTGCCGAAATCATTCCAGGAAAAGAGTGTAAGGAACCATTAGATATCGCTAACGATAGGACTAAATATTTGCCAGATTTCGATGGCAATCATGAGTATATTTCATGGCAGCTTCATTCGCATATGAGCTATTTCGACCTTATAGGATCAGCTCCGCCCACTACAAAACATTATGCATAATTAGGAATAATGTAAAAGGTGCCGCTAGATCAACTCTGGCGTCGTACAACACTGTTAAAAATGTCGATGGGATTATAGCTCGAATAGACGTATACAAAACGCAATTTTGCGTTATTCAGCAAAAACTGGGAACCCTACGACAGGTAGAAAAAGGTAAACGAGCAGTTTAGATTCAATGCGCTACACTCCTTTGTTTCGGGGCTTACATGGCGTAAGCCATAACTACGCAACTTTGCGCTTTGAACAAAAAATATAAAAATATCCAAAACAATGCTAATCAGAATAAGTGCTCGGAAAACAGCCAAGGGGTTCGGGATCTAATATTATAATTTCCCATACATAAGCCCTCAAAGGTAACAGAAAAATTTTCAATACATATTTTCGGTCTTAAAGCTCACTTCTTCTTGATATATATCCCAGAAGATTTTGATGGCATAATTAGTTTTGACCTATTAAAAAAGGTCGGAGAGTCTATCGATCTATTAAAGAGTAGGAGCGTTCGCAGATACTGCCGAGGATCTGCCATATAATGTAAACACTGTGGCACTATACGAACAAATTGGGAACCGTTATACTCTAAACTATACCCACTCCCACACGGCTTCCATAAAAAGAGGCTAGTAATTGACTTTAGGAAACTAAATCAAAATATTACAGATGATAAGTACCCAATAATTTCAAGGCCCAGTATTTTACAATATTGGAGAGCTTAAATCTGGATTTCATCAAATAACTCTAGCAGAAAAAGACCGCCACTGGGCGACAGAACTCCAAACCTCATTATGTACTTTAGGCTAAGTCAATTATTAAATAATGAGAGACGAGTCATTCTGAATCCGCACCGGCAACGTGAACGCGTCTCAACTATAGACCGGCAGCGCTACAAAGAGCACCCACCAAAATTAATTATAAAACTAAACGCTGCGTCGCATATTTTTTTAATGCACTGCGATGCATATTTTTTTTTTATATATACATATATGTTATACATACTTATTGTAAAAATTGAGCGAGAACTCGCCTGATTAGAGTACATGCTGGGAGGCTGTACAAATTATAGGCAAGAGATCACTGCGTTGATCGATTAGAAAAAGATATAAATTTTTTTTTAAACAAGTAAAGGAAAAAAAGGAAAAAGAAAAAAAAATCAGGAAATTCCGAAAAAAAGAGAATTTTAAACACTATATATATATATATATATTCGTCTAATAACATAACATAATGAAAATAAAATAAACAAAACCTTTTAATTTCTACAATTTATTTCTTCTAAAATCTTTTAATTGCTACATGCAAATTTGCATTTAGAATTAGCTTCAACTAGACGTGATAATCACTATTAGGAATTCTTGTAGACTATAAAGGACTGCCAATGATGCCATCAGCGCGAATTTAACGCTGGATAGGTTTTTTGTTTTTATCTGGTTTCCAGTATAGTCTTGAATACTTTATAAATATATTAACCTTCCACATGGCATAGAAAGAAAAATCATAATTACAAGTACAAAAATACAAAAGAAAAATTTTCTAATATTTAAAAAGAGAAGGAGAATAAACAACAAAAACAACTAATTAGAATTGCCAAAAGAAATTCCCATACGTATGTTCGATAATAGCATAAGTAAATTTGATGATATATCCGTTCTACCCCCCATGGGGTTAATCGAAGCAAAATCAGTGGATTCCACTGCAAATGTCATAAATAAAATTGAATCATCAAATGCTGATATGAGGTTAACGAACATACTACTGTTGATAATTGTCATAATATTGTACGCATATGTATTTTATAAAGCTTACCGATTACACAACAGATGTGTAACTAAAAGAGCTCTAAGCCAAGCTAATGACCTAGATAAGGTCTAAAAATACATTTGCACACAAGCAATAATGAATCAAGAAACCACTGACCACTCTTGACAGGTACTTTAGAAAGTTAAACAACAGGCACCCTAGCATAGTCCAGGATTTAATTGAAGTCTTTAGAAGCGATGGAAGTTACTCACCTCAACGCTCTGTAAACTTGGTACAAATTAGGTTAGCTTACCTTGACATAACGGGAGAAGATTTCCCAGTTAAAGGAGGCTCTAGGGTACAGATGAGTTTCATTCTCACAGTACCATATGTATGCTGCTTTTCCAACGCAGCAGGCACATATCGTTTCTACCTAATGGAGGAACCAAAGCAGTAAGCAAAACGAAAAAAAAAACTATAAAATATACATCCATTTGAATCTGCGTAATGATATAGATATATCATAAGAGCACGATCAAAAGTTAAACATTACTTAATAAATAATCTTTATGCAAGGAATGGGAAGAAATGACCTTGACAAAATAGATTTTCCCATTATGACAGAGTGGGAACATATTCTAATTGAAGCTCGGGAAATCAAACAAGAAATCCACAAGTCAATCAAGTGCCTCTCCCAGGATAGAAATACCTCAGAGGGCTCTATAGAAAAGCACACAAAAATCATAAAAACCGATTTAGAAAAAATAAGGCTTCTGTTAAAGACCCATTACAACAGCCTTTCTAAATACCATCAAACAGCAGCTCTAGCCTTCAACAATGATTGCAAAGAAAAAGCTACATTGGCACTGAAGCGACATCAGATAACATTCAAAGAAGTTTCTGATTTAAACTCCAGTATAAGTTTACTTAGTACAGAAGGCAAAATGACGCAAACAGTGGTAGAATTCATAAACACAGCCACCAGGCTTCTACCATTCTTTAATGGTGACATCAAAAATCTATCGGGTTTCCTTGGAGCGCTTCGTGTACTTAACACTATAAAAGAAGCAATAGCAATCGAGATTATAAAATCCAAATTAAAAGGTCAAGCGGGTAATACCCTGAACTCTGAAACAACGATTGATGAAGTAATACAAAAACTGTCAACAATCTTCAAGGGTTAATCAGTAGATATTTTAACTGCAAAAATTAAAAATCTGCAGAGAATTCCCAATCAGGAAATTAAACCGGGTGTTTATGTCGCAAACACGATTGCAACAGCCCAAAATGCTTTTGTCCGATTCTTAAATACCAAAGATACATGCCAAATAGTAGGCATTAATAACATAAAATGTGAATCACTTTCGAGCAACGATGTAGTCCAAACCTTAGAAGACAATAGAAAAGAGTCTGTAATTAGTATATTAAAGAAAAATTTTCCAATTCTGTTTAAAAAGCAACTTGAAGAAATATGCACCCAGTATAGTGATGTGTTCGGACTTGAGACCGAACCAATCACAACAAACAATTGTTATAAGCAAAAATTGAGACTTAATGATGATGAGCCAGTATATGTAAAAAATTATCGATGTCCGCATAGCCAAGCAGAAGAAATCCAACGTCAAGTTGGAAAGTTAATTGAACAAAATATTGTTGAACCGTCTGTATCACCATATAATAGCCCACTTTTATTAGTCCGAAGAAAGCTCTTCCGGGCTCTAAAGCATTTTTATGCACGAAGTGAAATTTTTAGGTCATAGGTCACAAAGGAATCTTACCAGATGACCAAAAATTTGACGTCATCAATAATTACCCAGTCCCTACGGACGCAGACAGCGCTAGAAGATTCATTGCATTTTGCAATTACTATAGACGTTTTATAAAAATTTGAATTTGAACGGACAACAGAGTGTGAAAAAGCATTCCAATATCTAAAAAGAAACTTGTTGAACCAAATTTATTACAGTACCCAGATTTTAGCAAAGAATTTTGCCTAATCACGGATGCAAGCAAACACGCATGTGGAGCAGTTTTAACTCAAAACTATAATGGACTCGAACTCCCAGTTGCATATGCATCAGGAGAATTCACTAAAGGTGAAAGCAATAAGAGTACTACAGAACAAGAATTAGCAGCAATACATTGGGCAATAACACATTTTCGACCATATATTTATGGCAAACACTTTACAGTTAAAACTGATCACAGCAAATTAACACGCATACGACTCGAATTAGAAGAGTATGATTTTACGGTAGAGTATCTGAGAGGTAAAGATAACTTTGTGGCAGACAATATCCGATCTAATTGACATGAACAAAAAAGTCCTGCAAGTCACTACCAGGTACCAAAGTAGTCGCCACTGGGCGACAGAACTCCAAACCTCATTATGTACTTTAGGCTAAGTCAATTATTAAATAAAGAGAGACGAGTCATTCAAAAGATTCAACAAATCTTCTTTTTAATTTCTACAATATAACTGATATATATATCGATGCGACAATTGTTCTTAAAATGAAGTAAGTAAGTTGTCTCGCCGACTTAGGTATACCATACACAGGTAAAGCAAATATTTCAACTTTATTAAACAAACGCGTTTTCACATGCTTCTTACAAGCATATCTTATTCTTATTCTAATGACCCATGTTTTCCTGGGGTTGAAAATTTTTTATATTTCATGCTCAGCGTTGGCTACTTGATACCGCGCCGCTGTTATAATCTTAAGTGTTTTCCACAGAGTGTGGATGCATGTTTTGTTTGGAATTTAGCAATAATTGACATATGAATCTTTATGACTTATTATACCATACACCCATAGGGTGAAATGGTATATTAAAGTCGCCAAAATGTATGTAACAGGCAGAAGGAAGCATCTCCGACCCCACAAAGTATATATATTCTTGATCAGGATCAACAACCGAGTCGATCTAGCCATGTCCGTCTGTCCGTCCGTCTGTCCGTCTGTGCGTCCGTCCGTCTGTCCGTCTGTCCGTATGAACACCTAGATCTCGGAGACTGTAAGAGCTAGAGCCACCAAATTTGGTATGTAGACTCGTGTAGTATGTAGAGTGATCAAGTTTATTTCAAATTTTTGCCACGCCCTTTTCCGCCCCCGCAATTTTAAAAAAGCGTTTATCTCAAAAACTATTCCAGCTAGAGCCACCATATTTGGTATGTATATTCGCTTAGTAAATGCACAGATTCTGTATATATAAAAACTTTGCCACGCCCTTTTCCGCCCCCGTAATTTCAAAAACTTGTTTATCTACCGTATTTTTTACCTTATGCAACCAAATTTGGCACACTTAAATTTAATACTAATATCTAGCAAAATACCAAATACCAAATACCATTTGATCAAAATCGGACAGAAAACAGTCGAGTTATGCATAAACGTTTTTCCATAAGGCCGGAGTTGGCCGTTGGCTGGTGAGGGCGCTAGGGTGCTCGTATGATTGAGTGAGCGAGATACTAAGATATGCTTGTAAGAAGCATGTGAAAATGCATTTGTTTAATAAAGTTGAAATATTTGCTTTACTGGTGTATGGTATACATAAGTCGGCGAGACGACTTACTTACTTCATTTTTGTTTTTATGTTTTGGTTTCGTTTTGTATATTTCTTTGGTGCATCTGATTTGGTGAAGCCATTTCATGCTACGTCTTCATAGACGATGTTATTATTTTTTCTGAAACAGAAAAAGACCAAGTTAGAGGCATTAAATGGGTCCTTAAAAGTCTTCAGAACTCGGTTATGCGAGTACCACAGGAAAATCCAAATTTAAAAAAAAAATCGTGGAATATCTTGGATTTATGGTTTCTAGGAATGGTATTACAACTTCGCCAGAAAAAGTTCAAGCAATAAAAAATTTTTCAACGTCAAGTACCCTTTTCGATCTCACATCATTTCTTGGACTTGCCGTCTATTTCATTTCATTAGAGACTTTACGAAAATCGCAGGTCCCCTCACAGATATTCTAAAGGGCGAAAATGGAAAAGTTAGCAAAAACATGTCTCGAAAAATAAAAATCGATTTTACTTCAGAACATCTCCGGACATTCTCCAAACTAAAAGAAATTTTAGAATCGGAAGTTTTTTTAGCTTACCCAGATAATCGACAACCATTCGATCTTACCAGAGACGCATCTGGTGATGGGATAGACGGTCCCCTTTCACAAAAAGGCAGACCTATTTCCATGATTTCTCGTAAATTGCGTAATAACGAAACAAATTTTGCGACCAACGAAAGAGAACTTCTTGCCATAGTATGGTTACTAAAAAATTTGAAAAAGTACCTTTATGGGCTAAAAGATTTAAACATGTTTACCGACCATCAGCCGTTAACCTTCGCCGTATCAGACAAAAGTTCGAACATGTTTACCGATGTTTTATTTTTTCTGAAACAGAAAAAGACCAAGTTAGAGGCATTAAATGGGTCCTTAAAAGTCTTCAGAACGCGGTTATGCGAGTACCACAAGAAAAATCCAAATTAAAAAAAAAAAATATCAAAGAAGCTAACTTCGGCTATGCCGAAGTTTATATACCCTTGCAGTATACTTGGCAATAATATTTTTCCTTTTTGAAATTTCTTTCCCTGCAACTCAATTCATCAATACACAAACAAAATATTATTTCTCTTTTTACCACAAGTTTTTCTTCTTCCATCATTTTCTAAGCAAAGCACGGCACGCATACACATACAGTTCATGTAGCGTTGCGTCTGTGTGTGTATGCGTGTGCTCTGTTGATTTGATGATGGCAGTAGTAGGCAGCAGATTCAAATTTTGGGATCTGAGATTTTATATCTATTACTATCATATTGGTAAATTTCATGGGGATACTCCAATTTTTGCAAAAATGTTTCTTCTAGAGCTATATGATATAGTGGTCCGATCCCAAAGATTTTCATACTTTATCTCACCCGGGTAAAAAAAAGCTCCCAAAAAAAATTTCATCCCGATAGCTCTTAAGATGGCTGAGTAAAACGCGTACGCACCGACGGACAGACGGACAGACGGACAGACGGTCAGACGGACAGACGGACATGGCTATATCGACTTAGCTTCTCATGCTGATCAAGAATATATATACTTTATGGGGTCGGAAACGTCTCCTTCTGTGCGTTACAAACATCTGACCAATTTTATAATACCCTCTGCAAGGGTATAAAAATCGTGGAATATCTTGGATTTATGGTATCTAGGAATGGCATTACAACTTCGACATAAAAAGTTCAAGCAATAAAAAATTTTCCAACGCCAAGTACCCTTTTCGATCTCACATAATTTCTTGGACTTGCCGTCTATTTCATTTCATTAGAGACTTTACGAAAATCGCAGGTCCCCTCACAGATATTCTAAAGGGCGAAAATGGAAAAGTTTGCAAAAACATGTCTCGAAAAATAAAATCGATTTTACTTCAGAACATCTCCGGACATTCTCCAAACTAAAAGAAATTTTAGAATCGGAGGAAGTTTTTTTAGCTTACCCAGATAATCGACAACCATTCGATCTTACCAGAGACGCATCTGGTGATGGGATAGACGGTCCCCTTTCACAAAAAGGCAGACCTATTACCATGATTTCTCGTAAATTGCGTAATAAAGAAACAAATTTTGCGACCAACGAAAGAGAACTTCTTGCCATAGTGTGGTCACTAAAAAATTTTAAAAACTACCTTTATGGGCTAAAAGACTTAAACATGTTTACCGACCATCAGCCGTTAACCTTCGCTGTATCAGACAAAGTTCGAATGTGAAATTAATACGCTGGAAGGCAAATATTGACGGATACGGCGCAAAGATTAGAAACAAGCAAAGGAAAATTTTGTAGCAGACGCCCTTTCGCGTCAGCACATTAACGCTTTCGAAACAGCTGATTCAAAATCAGAGTCCAAAAGGGCAACCTGCCATAGTTAAGAGTCGGTGACCTACACTATTGATGTATTCGATAAGCCCTTAAATTGTTTTCGAAATCAAATCGAGATTGAAGATGCGAAGCTCCCATCGGTTACAAAATTTGTCCTCAGAGTAAGTTCAGAGTAAGTCCAGGCACATAATACGCGCATAAAACTCTGATTCCCTTTACAGACGCTACAAGAGGTAATAATTGCTGAAGTGGTAAACGGAATACATTGCGAACTGCTTACTCTTGCTCTTATTCAGCACAAATTGGTTGAACTATACCCGGCAACAAATTTCTGGTAATGCAATCACATGGTCACAGATGTACCGGTCAATGCGGAGCAAAGCGAAATTGTAGTGACCGTGCAGCCCAGGAAAACACTAAACAAATTTTGCAAGACTATTTTTGAAATTAACAGAAATTGCAGCTAACTGCTCTGTGGCAAAATTTGACAGGCATACAAAAAAACTCCTATTAAATTAGTTTGAAATACAAATAGTCCCATAAGAGGGATTGCAAATAATAAAAAAAATAGAAGACGCTCAAAGCAAACAAATGGTGCAGGAAAATAGAACACGAATAGACAAAAAATACCAGCGGGGTGACAAAGTTTTGGTAAAGTCAAACAAACGCCTTGGTAACAAACTTACTCCTTTGTACGAAAAAGGAATTGTAGAGGCAGACCTTGGAACTAAAGTTCTCGTAAAGGGGATTGTCCTTACATAAGAAACTAAATGCAATAATTCCATAAACCAATTAAGTAAAACAGAAAATGTCAACCACGAACACTTCTATGAAATCATCGTTGCAAATAACAGAATGGTCTTTTCAGACCTCGAAAATTTAAATCTTACAACAATAATCCCAATAATCCTCCATGTCAATGAAATGACCAACAAAAATCTCACATTAGTTTGTCGGATTTATTAGACATTAAGGTTTTTCAAAGTTTCAACATTGTGTACATACACATGAAAGTACTCATACTCAATACTATTTCAATACATGTAAATTGTCAATCAGGCGCTGCGTCAGCAACTCAGGTCCAGCTAGGGAGCTTTGGCGCTTCTGGGCGGCAGCGTTAAGAAACATTCTTGTAGCAGCTAGCAAGCGAATAAGAACCACTAATTGATTTGCTCCAATATAAAATCAACAACGTACTATTGATTCGCTTTATACTAAGTATTGAATAAAAGAATTTGTAATGTCTTACAATTCTTAAGGATTCTCATTTGGGTAAATAATACTTGAAATAAATCCTTACGAAATCGTAAGGTAGCTCTCGCATAGTAATGCGAAAGTTAACTTGTATGTATGTATGTATGTATGTATGTATAGGTAAAATCAAAGTAGGCCAAAAATCAAGCATCAAGTAGTCTGCTGCGACTATTTTTCCGACTGCTGCTTTTGTCGACTTCCGAAATTGGCCAAAAGCAACAGTCGGAACAGTTCCTAGTATTAAAATGTATAAGTTGGCTGTTGCTATCAAAGCAATCTGTTTCGGGTTTTTGCTATTGCTGCTGCTGTCGGGTTTTTTGCTTTCGGATTTTTGCTGTTTGCTGCTGCTGTCAAAAATTTCTATTTCGGTTATTTGCTGCTGCTTTTGCTGTCAGATTTTCTCATTTCGGTTTTTTTCGGAAGCAAAAGCAACACAAAGTATTCGTTTTCATATTTGCTAAACAGTCACAGCAACGAATAGCACAAAATTTATGACTTTTGCTAATTCGACTACAGCAATTTAAACACTGCCCGGAACAGCTTTAGTGTCCATCCACGATACACCATTCACTACGCGTTTACTACATATTATTATTATCATTCTTTAGACCAAGGGTGGGCACGAAAATGTAACTTGGGAGCCAGAGCATCAGCAGCAGAGGCTGGGCAGAGAAAAAGGTCATTTTTTGGTCTCGACGCACACAAAAATTTGTGTCAGAGGGACGGACAAGTCCCGAATTTTGCGGGAGGGGGAAAAGGGTCGCGATCTCGAGCTCGCAACTTGTAGGCAGAGGGAGTGAGGGACAAGTAAAAAATAAGGGTTGTTTTGATGAGTGCTGGAGATCGCGTTCCTTTTTCCCCCTCCCCGCAAAATTCGGTACTTGTCCGTCCCTCTGCCTAAACGTTGCGAGCTCGAGATCGCGACCCTTTTTCCCACTCCCCGTAAAATTCGGTACTTGTCCGTCCCTCTGCCTACAAGTTCGACGACGATCGCTCGCTCAACCCAAAAAAGGTCGTTTATGACCCGTCATAAAACTCGAGACACACAAATTTTTGTGTGCGTCGAGACCAAAAAATTACCTTTTTCTCTGCCCAGCCTCTGCTGCTGATGCTCTGGCTCCCAAGTTAAATTTTCGTGCCCACCCTTGATGTAAATACATTCATATGTATGTACATATTTATGTATGTTATCATTACTATTGAATACGTATGCGTACATACATATTCAAATGTTTGTACACACTTGGCCTTAAGACCCATGCGAACACACATCTATGCATGTACATATGTATGTATGTATACATTTTCGGCAGGCAAGTGTGCATGCATATATGTATGTATGTAAGTACATTTGTCAATGCTGGCCGAGGAAACTAAAAAATTTGCAGAGTTCCTGCAAAGCTTTGGAATGGCGTGTTTGCTAAATTGTTGAATAAATTACTAATCAACTTTTTCACGGGTTCTACCTGTAGCAGCGGCTGCCAAGTATCCTCAGCGCATGTTTTTTTTTCTTTTTTCTTTAAATTACACACAAATGTACATATGTATATTATCTTTCATACATACATATTTAATCTTATATACATACATATGTACATATCAGATTTAAAACGTAAATCCATGCATACATGTACATAACTACATATATGGAAATACGTATGTACATATGTATGAACATACATACATATGTATGTATGTATGTATAAGAGTTACGCTTAAACCAGAGGGCCGAGGCTAACTTTGACCGCTTCAAATCGTCTAGGATAAACCAAGTTTGACAAGGTGATATCCATTGTCGTAAGATTTTCTTAGGTTTAAATTTAGTTTTGAAGTCTTGAATTTGCATTATGGCATTGCAATCTACTAGAAGAGTTCTGATAACTTGACCTAGGCAGAAAGGAAGAATCAGAATAAATCAACAATACTTCAATTATTAAGGTACATAGATAGACGAAACTGGCGATGGATTCGATATGGACGAAATGTATGGTGACAGAATTTAGGATATAAATTTTGTTTGGAACAATCATTGTAGAAGGCCAGAGCTGATGTTTGATGGTATTTGGAAATGCCGTTGTAATGGGTCTTTAAAAGAAGCCTGATTTTTTCTAAAAGGGTTTTTATAATTTTCGTGTGTTTTTCTATGGTGCCTTCTGATGTATTCCTTTCTTTCTTTTTTATACCCTTTAATATTAATTTTGGCCAGAAGTGTGCAACGCATAGAAGGAAGCATCTCCGACCATATAATGTATATATATTCTTGATCAGCACAACGAGGCGAGTTCAAATAGCCATGTCCGTCCATCCGACCGTCCGTCCGTCCGTCTGTCTGGATCGACGCAAACTCCTCCTAGACCGTAAGAGCTAAAGAACTGAAATTTTGCATGTAGCATGTTTGTATATACTGCACAGTTTGTATATCTCGGATTCAGCCGGATTGGATCACTATATCATATAGCTCCCATACAAAAGTCAATGTCACGAACAGTGCCTTTTTTCAATAAGGAACAATCGGTGGTGAACAGTGACTTTGATCAATATCTTCGTTATTTCCTAAGCCGTTATTTCGCAAACATTAGACCTTTTACACAAAAAACTTGCAAGGGTATACAAACTTGACGCGGTCAAAGTTAGCCCCGGTCCTCTGGTTTTAATTTTTTTTTCTTTCTACCTCCTCATCTGAATCTCCTATATCAAGAGTTTCTATACCTGTTTGAAAGATACGTCCGTCTGGATCAACGCAAACTCCTCCTAGACCGTAAAAGCTACAGAGCTGAAATTTTGCATGTAGGCTTGTATATACTGCAGGCGTTGTATAGCTCGGATTCAGCCGGATCGGATCACTATATCATATAGCTCCCATACAAATGGCAAAGTCACGAACAGTGACTTTTCTCAATAACTTTGTTATTTTCTGAGCTATTGTCATGAAATTTCATATTGGTGAATTAATTACACATATAAACGACTGTGCCAAATTTGATCAAGATCGGGTTTTGTCAATAACTTCGTTACTTTTGACGCGATTGCTTTTAAATTAAACATTTGTTAGTTTAATATATCTGTTAATGACTGTGCTGAATTTGATAAAGATCGGGTTACTATATGATATAGCTCCCATAGGAACGATCGGTGGAAAACAGTGACTTTGATCAATATCTTCGTTATTTCCTATACTAAGATTGTAGGCCGTTCTTTCGCAAATGTTAGCCTTTTTAGCTTGAACGTTTTTCCACTTTGATGGCTTTAGGTAAGGAAAGAGTTACCATAAAAGTTGCAAGGGTATACAAACTTTGACGCGGTCGAAGTTAGCCCCGGCCCTCTGGTTTTTTTTTATTATTGTTTCTCTTTTTTATTCAAATTTTAAGGTTTATCATATTTATCATCTTATTTATGTGTATAGGGTTTTATTATTTGTAGGAATATGTATATATATATATATATTTTTATTTAAGCTATTTGTATGTATATATGTATATATATATATTCAACATGTTCTTTTTTTTTCTTCTCCTAATTGTCCCTATTCGATCAACGCAGTGATCTCCTGTCTATTTGGGGTGTGGCTTTATGGCCACACTCTATACCGAGCAACGCAATTATTGCTCAAGTTTACATAGTAACATATTTTTTATACCCTTGCAGGGGTATTATAAAATTGGTCAGATCTTTGTAACGCACAGAAGGAGACGTTTCCGACCCCATAAAGTATATATATTCTTGATCAGCATGAGAAGCTGAGTTGATATAGCCATGTACGTCTGTCCGTCCGTCAGTGCGTATGCGTATTAGTCAGCTGTCTTAAGAGCTATCGGGCTGAAATTTTTTCGGTGCTTTTTATTACCCGGGAAAAATAAAGTATGAAAACCATCAGAAACATTTTCTTAAAAATTCGCTATGAAATTACATATGTGATAATATTGGATATAAAACCACAGATTTCAAAATTTAAATGTGATCGGATAAATAAAACATAAGTTACAGTCAATATAAATCGGTTCAAACGCTGCCGGCAGCGCAGCTTGCTGCCTACTACGTCATCAACAAATCAACAGAGCACATTCATACACACACAGAGACAACGAACTGTATGTGTATGCGTGCCGTGCTTTGCTTATGAAATGATGGAAGAAGAAGAAAAAATTTAGTAAAAAGAGTAATAATTTTTGTTTGTGTAT
>NW_025814093.1:0-81825 GCF_018902025.1 Drosophila willistoni | reverse complement strand
GTAAGGCACAATCGTAAATTTTATTATGTTATTGCCTTCTATTATTAATTCGTTGTTTACGCAATTTTGATTAAGTTTAGTTTTTGGTAGATTCCATGTTACAATTATGTTTGGTTCAATGTAATTAGTTTGAAAATTCTTATATGTCTTAGTGTATTTACAAGTGGTTGGGATTTGATTTAAAATGCCTATTATACATTCGTTAGTTTCTATTTGTTTTGTGTTTTTATTGAACAAAGTGTTGTTATTAAAATAGTATTATAGTATGAATTTTCTGTCAAAATATTTTTATTTTCGTCTGGATAAGGAAGTATCTCAAAGATAGGGGTTTTTATTATTTCTTGAGGAATGTTTGAAATGATAAATATCTCGTTTGAACTTGGTTTAAGCCAGTTTTTGTATTCAATAGTTTTTCCGAATTAACATGACTTAAGTGATTATGTTTTAGAAGTTTTGGGTTGAAAATTCCTAGTCTAGTGAGCTGCATGCCCATTTCTATGTCTTCATGTATTCTGTGAAATGCTCAAAATTAAAGATTAGAACTTCTAATCTTACTGATTTTTCTTTTTCTTCCCTGAGGCTGTTTATTACTTCTAAACCTTTATTAACAGTGTCTATTACGTAATTTAGTTCGTTTGCTTGTACGCTATTGCTTTCAAGATTATTTATTTTTTCTTCTAATTCATCTTTATCTTCCTGATCAAGAGTACCAAAAAGATATTTGTATATTGAACCAATTCCGTTAATTAGTCCTCGTTTATTACGTTTTACAATGTGTATTCCATTAATTTCCCTACTTAGTTTTTCTGTTAAGTATTGAATATGGATTAGGTTTTTAAATTGTTGTGCTTGTTGCATTAAATTATTATATGTAATGTCTATTAGAGTTAAATTCACTTTTAAATAATGATATTCAAAGTTTGTCGGTAAGTCCATGGTTCCTGTTTAAATATTAAGTAACCGTTTGGTGCTTTTACTGGGTTTATGTCAATGGATTGACTGCATGTTGATTTTAATGTTAAGAATAGCATGATGTATAAAAAAGTCATCTTGAGTTGTTGACCTGTAATTAATTAATTGTCGTATTTGCTTTTATTAACTTTCTTTTTCTTCTTGAATTTTGATTTGTAGTGTGTAACTATTTGTCCTCTATTTCTTTCTTCAAAATGTTTGTCGTCTAACTGATTTATTTCTCCGGTCTTTTTGAATGGATTTGTCGTTTTTGACTTTACTAATGGTGCTTGTTTAAATCTAGTGTCGATTTCGAAGTCGTGTCTATCTTCATTTAAATTGTTTATTTGATGCATTTTTCTTGTTTGGGTATTATAGTCGGGGGATCCTGCATAGATAAAAATGTCCGCTGGTGTTCGGTTAGTTGTTTTATGTCTCGTCTTATGGTTGTATACGTAGAGAATTTTTTCAAATTTAAGTAATTTATCTTCGATGTCATTTTCACTATTTATAATTCTGAGTTTTTCATTTACTGTTTTATGGAATCTTTCTACAGAGAGAGAGGCCGTTTTTACTTGATGTGATTTCTAACTTTACATTTTCTTCTTGTAGCCAATTTTTTAGTGCTATACACAGAAATGCTGAATCTTTGTCTGATTTTATTTCTATTGGTTTGCCCATTTCAGTGAATACTTTCATAATTGCTCTCTTGGCTTCTAACCAATCTCTAGACTTTACTTCTACAAGTGTTGCAAATTTCGAGTAAATGTCAATGCATGAAAGGAATTGTAAATTGTCGATCATGTAAAAGTCCATGACGTATTTTTCTCTGATATTAAAAAGTTCTGGTGTTATTTCAAAAGTTAGGTTTGTATTTCTATTTTCTGTCTTTGCGATATTGCATACTGAGCATTCATTAATATGTTTTGAATTAGGTTTTGAAAATCGGGAAAATAATATTTTTCTTTAAACAAATTAATCGTTTTTTCAATTCCTGGATGTAATAATTCTTTATGTTGTTTTAGGATTATTTCATTAAATTGTGCAAACGTTTGAAGGTCCTCTAACTTAATGCTAGATTTCGAGGTTTTTGTATTTGCGTTTGGTTGTATTATTTCGATAAAAGCTTGATGGAATATGGGAAAATCTTGTTCATTATGAAAATATAGTACAGTGTTCTTACTGCAAAGATATCTTACGATTATATCCCTTGCGTAAGCATTGGTCATTTCTTTGTATGTTATTTTTATGTTTGTTTTGTAAAAGTAAGTTGTTGTTTCTGCTTTGTCTTCTGAACCTCTATTCTATTTGTCTGTTGTAATAATTAATGGGTCTTTCTACTATTGGAATGTAGTTTTCATTATCCTCGTGAGCACTATGTATTGTAGCTGCTGTGCTTTCTGTTGATCCTAAAAAGTTTTCAACTATTTTAACTCTGGAAAGGGCATCTGCTACATGATTTTCTTTGCCAGGTAAATATTTAATTTTGTAATCAAACTCATTTGGTCTTACTTTCCATCTTTGAAGTTTCATATTTGGTTCTTTTATATTGTTGAGCCATACTAAAGGCTTATGGTCGCTTAGAATCTCGAACTTTCTACCGAAAAGGTATGGCCTAAAATATTTGGTTGCAAATACAATAGATAGTAATTCCTTTTCTAAATTTCTTTTTTGTTTGTTGACTTCCATATCAAATGTTTGGGGATATTTGTATGGTCGTTTATAGATTGGGTCCTCATGTTTTGTATGAATAGAGTGCTTTATTGTACTCGTAAAAATCAAATTTTCACCTTCGCGGTACTGAATGTCAATGAATTCGCACAAGACCTTTTTTATTTTTTGAGTTTCTTCGTTGTTTAAATGGTCGAGTCTATACTCATTGCTTTCAATTATTTCGTTTTCAATCGCAAAATTTGTTTCCGGGTCCCTTTCTGTGGGTGGGTCCAAAACTTCTATGTTTTGTTCTTCTTCTATTTCTTCAACATCTCTAAAATAAAATGTATAGTTTCCTAATTTTGCGTATTCTTCTTCATAATTTATTTGTGCTTTGCAGGCTTTTAGGAAAGTTCTGCCTATTAACATGTCGTATTTATTTGAAAATTTATGGATATAAAATTTTTGTTATGTCGGACAAAGTTTGCTGGGTGCAAGGAAAATAATTTCTTTTAGTTCTACTGCTCCTTCAATCATGTGAATTTTGGAATCTCCTAAATAGGTTTTGAAATTAAAAAAGTTTTCGGACATTATATTAATTGAAGAGCCTGAGTCGACTACACATCTCAAGGGTTTATTGTTCATCATTATTCTGATGACGGACTTGTCTCTATCTCTTCTTCCGATTGATCCGAGGCATTCTGATAAAATTTTCGGATGTATCCATTTTGCTAATTCCACTATTACTTTCTCTTTGCCTTTTTGTAGGCTGGTTTGCTACATTATTCTTTGAATAGTTGTTTTGCTGTTGACTATTCATTGGATTTTGAGCCCTGTCAATATTTAATTTTTGTTGAAATTCTTGGAATAGTTTTTGGTTTTGTATTGTATCTGATTGTTTTGTTTGAGACGGAGTTGTACTATTGGGTACAAAAGTTTTTCCACCTTTTTGATTCTGATTTTGGCTTTGATTTGATTTTCTTATTTCTGTTATACTATTCTCGTATAACCCTTCTCTTTGAGCTACTTGCTTCAATTTGCTGACTGTGGTTATATCGTATCTAGCTAACGTCATGAATAATCAATCGGGTAATTTTTTTTTTATTACGTCTTTATAGTGTTATTTAACGCGTTTGTATAAAGAGCGGTGTTATTTGCATCGTTTTCTACACTTAATTTGTTTGTTATAACGTAGGACTTATCTTCTAATTCTGTTACAAACTTAGCTGCATCTCGATTGCACTGAACAGTATGTTATGCTGCCTTATATCATGGGTTGGATATAGGTGCATAATAAAATCTATCCTCCTTATAAACGACGTCAGATTTTCTGGAGCTCCATCGTAATTTGCCACCTGTCTTAACGAAGACAGTGCTTGATTGAGGTGGGCTTCGGTGAGTTCTACAGCCATTTTATTTCTTCTTTTTTTTGTTTTAGTGGTGTTTTATTTTTTTATTTTCTGGGTTTTAGTGATGTTTTGTTTTGTTTTTTTTTCTGGGTTTTAGTGATGTGTTGTTTTGTTTTTTTTTTTTTTTTTTTTTTTTGGTTTTTAGTGATGTGTTGTCTTGTTGATCTTCTGGGTTTTTGTGGTGTTTGTTTTGTTAATTTTCTGGGTTTTGGTTATGTTTTATTTTGGATTTTGGTTTTTTGTTCGCACACAAGTTGGCGTTTTTGTTCCTCAATTGGATTTAATAGTTGTAACACACAGTTAATATTTTCGCGCACAGTTGGCGTAAATATTTTTTTTTTTTTTTTTTTTTGGTTGCAACACACAGTTGATATTTCCGCGCACAGTTGGCAGAAAATATTTTTCACTGTTGTAGACTTTTGAGCACTACCCGTAAGTTCTTGATGTCGGATCGGAATTTTATAGTGATTATTCACTAATTCTATGTAACGCACGGATAACAATTCTACGCGTCGCACGGATAGAATAACAGTTCACTACAATGATTATTCACCAATTCTATGTAACACACGGATAACAATTCTATATGTAACACGGATAGAATAACTTTTTTCCAATCCTACCGACTGCGCCAATTAAATATTCGATTTTCCCAATAAGGAAAAAAAAGATATTTTTTGTGAGTTAAAAGCAACGTACTTAATAAAGTACTTAATAAATAATAATTTGAAAGAAAACTTAGAACTGATTACAAAAATGTCTTATGGTTATATTTATAGCTAAATTTGGGAGCCCTTTGGTGGCGTGGTTGATATTTCGACGATTTGATTGGTCCGATTTTAATTGCTGAGTACGCGTTCTCACGCCTTTGGTTGTTAGGGGGACAATTATTATTTCAAGTGTTCAATTGTTTATGTTAGTTTTTATGGATTAGCGTTCATACGCTTTTGTTTTGAGGGGGACAATTATTACTTCAAGTGTTCAATTGTTTATGTTAATTTTTATGGATTAGCGTTCATACGCTTTGGTTTTGAGGGGGACAATTGTTTATAAAAACGGATGTTTACTTTAACGTTATGAATTTTAGGGGCCGAAATATTTATATGTTATTGGGTATTGGAGTCGGATATATGACTATATATAGAAGCAGAATATGATTAACAGAGTAAAAAGCCTTGACAGGTTTTTAGAAGCATCCCCAGTCCGTTTCGTAAAACGTGGCATCCCGATTATGATTGCAACAGAAACTGTTATAAGGTATTCATAAAAAAATCAATAATAATATTGCAACTTTATTAAACATTATCCGCAGTCGTCGGCACAGGTGGCACAGATTTAGGCAACTGAACAACGAGGATCCGGGTTCGAATCACAGGCTAGTGTATGGATGTAGTTTTCGTCTAAGCCGAAGGCCTTAGTTGCCAGTGCTTGTAAAATAATGTTAGTTTATAACTAATAATAATAATAATAATAATAATAATAATAATAATAATAATAATAATAATAATAATAATAATAATAATAATAATAATAATAATAATAATAATAATAATAATATAATAATAATAATAATAATAATAATAATAATAATAAAAATAATAATAATAATAATAATAATAATAATAATAATAATAATAATAATAATAATAATAATAATAATAATAAAAATAATAATAATAATAATAATAATAATAATAATAATAATAATAATATTAATAATAATAATGTCCTGTTCTGCACAGAAAAACCTTTCTGCGGCTTTGCATTTTGAGTGTACTTTTGCTTCCGCCATGTCTTACAGGTTTTTCAACGGATTAAATCATTATCCAAGTCTATATAGTATAAAATTATAAAATATGGATTTAAAATCATAAAAGTAAATAGTTAATTTTTATGCTGTTCATGATTCTAATTTTTATTTTGTCGGGCCAATATCAGAACAGAGTAGTCTACTTTGTTTTTACATCAATGCATCCTTAGGGTGTAATGGTATATTAAAGTTGTCAAAATGAATGTAACAGGCAGAAGGATATATATTCTTGATCAGTATCAACAGACGAGTCGATCTAGCCATGGCCCCCGTAGTTTGAAAAAACTCGATTATCTCCTGTCATTTTCTACCTTATCAAGCCAAATTTGGCACACATAAATTTGAAATTAATATCCAGCAACTAATACCAAATATCAAATTTCATCCAAATCGGACAAAAAATAGCCAAGTTTCCCATTTATCCATAAGGATGGAGTCAGCCGTTATCTGGTAGGTGCGCTAAGGTGCGCTTGAGTGACTGAAATACAGAGATATGCTAGCAAAAAACCAGTGTTTGCATTTGCTGCTACATAGCAGCAATTTCAATAAAAATATTGCTCTGCTCCTGCTACTGCTATGATTTCGAAGGGCTACGTAGCATAGCAGAGAGCACAAACGGAAAACGATTGCTCTTCTGCTCTGCTCCGTAGCATACATCGTCGGAGCACAGAGCAATAGCAAGAGCAAAAAATTTTCCATACGCTATTTGTAGTTGTAGCAATAGCACAAGCATTAAAAGCGAGATGAGAGCGGAGCAAACAAAATAAATTTTTGTGCTACTGCTACGGAGCATTTCCTTTTCTGTTGCTCTCGTAGCAATTTCGTAGTCGCTCTCGTAGCAACTTCGTAGTCGCTCTCATAGTAGATCTGTACTAGAGGTGGGCATGGGCCGAAGTGTTACATCCAACCCAACCCAGCCCATGGGCTAAAAATTTCACCCGCACCCGAAAGCTAAAAAAAATTTGGACATTGAGAGGAAACTGTAATTCCACAAACGCTTTTTTAAATTGCGGGGGTGGAAAGAGGCGTGGCAAAAATTGAAAATAAACTTGATCACTTTACATACCACACGAGTCTACTACACACCAAATTTGGTGGCTCTAGCTTCTAGTCTCGTAGATCTAGGTGTTCATCGGGCAGACGGACAAGCCTAGTTCGACGCGTCTGTCGATCCTGATCAAGAATATATATACTTTATGGGGTCGTAGAAGCTTCTTTCTTCAGTTGGTGCAAACAACTTTGTTGTGACCCCTCTCATTAGGGGAAACCTAAAAGACATTAAATGTCAAACCCAATCTGAGGACAATTTCCACATCATCGAAAAATACCTTCGTAATGCTAATATCAACTTCCATATCTACCAACTAAAAAGCAGTAAAGGGCTTCAGGTTGAGTTAAAGGGTATTGAGCCACCGGTTCCAACACAAGAAATGGCAGACTGACTGTGCGAGAAAGGGTTTGCGCTCTACAACCTTCAGTTCCTATTCCATAAAGGAGCGCCATAAGAGATACCAACCACAGCAGTGTAAAAACTGTCAGGAATACAACCACACCTCTAGCAATTGCAATCTTATGTCAGTGTGTGTTGGCTGTGGATTCTACAGAATCCGCCACTTAGCGCACCAGAACTTGGCCAGCAAACTCCACGTGGTTTAGAGGACCTATTGATCTCACTGCTTATATAGAAGATTATCGGAAAAGCTCATGGCAGGACTGATGTCCTAATCAAAAACCGTATAAAACACTAGTTCCTCAACAGATTTGAAACACGGCAAGCAACTACTATAACTGTCCAAACCAGTAGCGGCAAGATTGGTTGGCCTGTACTGCCCATCACGCTTCTCAATCTCTGAAAAGGTTTTTTTTAACACACTCGGAGATTGCTTCATCTCATTTGGTAAATCCTAAAGGCAAGCAGTTGTACAACATAATAATCAACCCACCCAATAAGATGGATTGCGTCTCACCGGGTAGGCCTACTTACTGGTCCACAGACCCACAGAAAGTTCCTGACTTGATTGATTTTGCAGTAACCAATAGGATTCCTCGTAATTGGATCACTGCGGATACACTGTTAAGTTAAGTTATTAACAAGACCTCAAGTACTTGATCGCCCATATAGGGGCTAATGCTAAACAACGTACCAGTTCCTCAAGCCGATGATGTCACATACCTTGGCATCCAACTAGACAGAAGGCTAAAATGGCCCAAGCACATCGAAGCAAAAAAACCACGGCTTAAACTGAAAGCGAGTAGCTTACATTGGATTAGCAATGCTCGCCACCCACTACGTCTGGAGTATAAAGTCCTTCTATACAACTCCGTACTATCATACTATAGGGCGCAGTCGACGATTTTAAGATTAATCACAGCATTCAAAATGATCTAAATGATCTAAACTAAAGTATTTTCCAAAAATGGATGCAAGTGCTCTTGCCTTACGCGAACTAATAATTATTAGTATTATTACTATTATAATAGAACTCATCTTAAAAGAAATAGCAGATAAACCCTAATTATAAGTGATAAGGGCCGCCTGCAGTATCCCCACGATATAAAATAACTTATGCATGGTATACTTAAGTCGGCAAGACGATATCGAATGAATCTTTATTTCAAGTTATGAAGTATAGTTAGCCTAAATACATGATGTATATAAAGTTCTGTCGCTAAGAGCAGCGCTGGAGATCGACGTGGCAAATCCCACTGTGCTGGTCAGGTGCATAGTAACAAATTTATAGTTTTTGAGCATACCTCACCTGTATGTTAGGTTAAAAAATGTTTGCAGCCCGCCCCACCACTTATTTACTATTACAGTACTTGTTAAGTGCGTGAGCTTTACATGCAGGGCAAAGAATCTTTTAGATCAGAAAAAGGATCTTCCACGACGGAAGACGAAATGGAACTGATAAGCTAAATAAGCTGATGAGTATGTCCGACAGTTTTCTTAAACTCTAGCTGGAGATTAAAGCTGTTGAGCATAGTAGTTATCGCTACTGGCTGAGTCTCGAACGGGTAAGAAGGAGGGAGAACAGTTTTCTGAGTTGTCCTTTCGTTTGCCGGTCCCTGTTACAATGTATATCAGTTCCGACACAATAGTTGGTATGTCGAAACCACCACGCATGCAAACCACCACACATTTTTGTTTCGAGACTTCTCTCCCTTCTCGAGGCCTACATTCGGGCTAAACTAAATGTCTCCAATATATCGGTAGAAAAGTCTTTAAAAATCAGTGTTCCAATTAAGTTCTTGAACTCCGCATTTTCATTATTTTCTACCACTGTTGACTCCAACTTTAATAACGGTGTCTCCTGTGCTGACACAAAAATAGCGATACTTCACGCGGTGGCTGTCAAAACTGAAGAATCTATACTTGAATTACAAAAAGTGTAGACACGGGTTTATCATCGGAACTTCCTCGTTATTTTGTTGCTAAATCGAATTTTGTGGCTAATGGCTTCACCAAATTAGATGCACCAAAGAAATATACAAAACGCAACAAAAACATAAAAACAAAAATAAGTCATACAGATTCATATAACAATTATTGCTTAAAACCAAACAAAACATGCATCCACACTCTGTGGAAAACCCTTTTAACCTTTTTAAGAACAATTCTCGCATCCTAGATTCTAACAGTTCGTTTATATGCACAACACTTTTGTAAATAAAATTAGTTCATATTTTGAATTCAACGAATAAAGAATTTGCTCTTGATCCAAAAATCACCCATACCAAAGGAGGTTTGATGCCACTAGTCTTTGTCCGATATCAACGCTTCTTATAGTCTTGACCAGGTGGGTATTATTTATACCTATCAGTATTGTTGGTTTGGCATCTGTGTAAGTTGCTATTGGGAGGTTCGCGACTAGAATTTACTTTTCCGCTAATGTTTGATGTTCCATTAATTTAAGATGTAATTCCAGATCAGATGTAGTGCCTTTTAACTTTAACCAATTTTTATTTCCATTAATACCCCCTATTTTTAGATGACATACTGTCGTGTTGAAGTTAATGGTATGTTTGTTAATCCAATTTAATGTTAAGCGATCCATGTATTCTTTTACCCCGAGTTTTTAGCTAAATTCTCGCTAATTAGCGTTACATTGGAACCCCCGTCCAAAAACGCGAACGTTTCAATTAATGTATTCTGTGGGCTCATTATTTCGAATGGTACGACATTAACTAACAAACTTTTGTGCATACATTGCTTATGTGAATGTATGTATGTGCATATACAAATGTATATACATATATGATCATGCTCTTTGTTTTCGAAATCGTATAATATTTTCAATAATAGATGAATCCATAAAAATTTTTATATGTATATATTTTTTTTAATTACTTTTGATATTATATTTATGTATCTTTATGTTCTGTTTGTATCCTATTTTTATGGTTTCTAATTTTTATATTGTTATTTTTAACCTATTCCTACAACATCGAATGGTTCTAAATAGACTGAATCAAGCTTATAACCAGTTTCGTTTTTTAAGAAAACCTTGTCTCCTATTTCTATTTTAATATCTGATACTTTCTTATCACTTATTTCTTTTTGCTTAATTTTATGGTTTTCTTAAAGTATTTTAGCTCTCTTATATGAGTTTTCTAATCTAAAGTTAACTTTTTTTGACCCTTGCAACGCATAGAAGGAAGCATTTCCGACCATATAAAATATAAATATTCTTGATCAGCATGACGATATGAGTTCATATGTCCGTCCGTCCGTCCGTCCGTCCGTCCGTCTGTCCGTCCGTCTGGATCAACGCAAACTTCTCCTAGACTATTAGAGCTCCAGAGTTGAAATTATGCATGTAGACTTGTATATATTGCAGGGGTTATATATCTCGGATTCATCCGGATCGGACCATTATATCATATAGCTCCCATACAAACGCCAAAGTCACGAACAGTGACTGAAGAGGAATTCAGCACCGCAAAAACTGAAAGCCCAACTTCATCACTTGAATTCAAAATATGAACTGATTTTATTGAAAAACGTCTTGTGTACATCAAAGAATTCTTAGACTCTAAGAGGCGACAATTGTTCTTAAAAATGCTTACTCTAATGTTTATATTAATGCTTGTTTATATCATGCACAGCGTTGGCGACTTGATATTGCGCCGTTATTAAAATCTTGAGTGCTTTCCCACAGAGTGTGGATGCATGTTTTGTTTATTTCTTTGTTCAATCTGATTTGGTGAAGCCGTTTCAGATGAACGCGATGTTTATTCTTAAACAGTGACTTTTCTCAATAACTTCGTTATTTTCCTACTTATTGTCGTGAAATTTACCATTGGATTTGATTAAGATCGGGTGGCTATATCATTTAGCTCACATAGGAACGATCGGTCGAAAACAGTGACATTTGTCAATAACTTCGTTACTTTTAACGCGATTGCTTTCAAATTAAACATTTGTTAGTTTAATATATCTGTTAATGACTGTGCTAAATTTGATAAAGATCGGGCGACTGTATCATATAGCTCCCATAGGAACGATCGGTGAAAAACAGTGGCTTTGATCAATATCATCGTTATCCAAGCGCTTGAGTAGCGCTACTCTTAACAATTGTAAAATTTTATTGCCCATATTTTTGAAAGTGTAAACATTAAGAATATTTTAAATAAGCCTGCTCTTCCTCTCAGTGAATTTCCCCGATAACCGAATTTGGTCACACCAAAAAGGGTATAATACACTAAGGCGGGGTACGGGCACACTCTCTCGAATATAGCCAATAAGACCGCATGTGGACTTAATTTAATAATAAATAAAATCCGGAAATATAAAGACAATCCCAAGGGATTAATTACTTTAAAAAGTTGAGAGTTTACAAATCAGGTGTGGAGTTTGAGCTAAAGAAAGTATTTTCATGAAATACACCGAAATTATTAAATTAAATAAAACCGCATTGTTTTGAGTTGCTAGCGGCCAAGGAAGTACCTTGCGACAAAGAAGCGTTAATATACGAATTACGAGCATTGGTAAAAGCAGTCATGGCACAGAATCAGTCTGGAGAGAGTGATGTACCCGAAGAGCAGGCAGTCAGCCCAGCAGTGTCTGCAAATGTGCTTGCCGGACAACTTGTGGATGTTGGTCCGGAGCCTCTTATTGAGCAGCGCGGCGTGGGAAACATGGAGCAGCCAAGTACACCGGATCAAGTGGGTGCTAACCAGTTGCTGACGATGTCTCGTGAGACCTCTGTAGGACCAGACGCGAACGTGCATGTTCGTGAAAGCGCACAAGCAAGCGAAACCGACGAATTGGCTTCGATTCTTAGTAGCATCGAATTGTATACAGCACGTAAAAACCTGGCGGAGCTAAACACTCGTGTTATGGAGCTGGAGGAGAACTTAAGCAGACTGGAATATAATTGCCGTATGAACTTGAAGGATGTCGAAACTCTACCGTACCTAAATTCTCTGGTGATGGTGATCTGTCCATTCACGTATGGATTCGTGAGCTGGAGAAAGCGGCTAGAGTCTATGTACTGAGTGATGAACCATGTTGGTCGTTGGGCAACCGACTGCTGGAGGAATCTGCAAAAGCATACATGACATATGAAAAGACTACAGCCTGGAGCGAGCTGAAGGATGCCCTTGTAAAGGTATTTGGCCTACAAATGACAAACTACGAGATTGCTAACCAGATAAGGAAGCGCTCGATTTGCAAAGGAGAGTCACTCTTGCAGTATTTCATCATTATGCGAAATATTGCTCATCAGGGCAATTTTGAAGACACCGATGTGGTCAAATACATTGTTGACGGACTACAAGATAGAACCGGATTGTCAGCACCTTTGTATTATTGTACTTCTCTGAACGAATTGCGAGAGAAGATGATGCGTTTTCAAACAGTTCAGCCACCAGCCAAAAACTACGTTCCTCAGGCTCCTCAGACTTTAGACCGTGCGCAGGCCATTACGCCTGCTGAAAAGGAGAAGAGATGTTTTAATTGCCACCAGATGGTCACTTAATGTTGGACTGTCCACGCCCGGAGAGACCAAAAGGAAGTTGCTGTCGGTGGGCCATCAGTACCGGAATTGTCCAATGCGAACCCAGATCGCCGCCATGAGCTCTAGTGAAGACCCGGACACCATTGATGAGAAGTCATTTATTCAATTAGTAAGTTTAAGAATACCTTGTAAAGGGAGATGCACTGATGTTAATAATATTTTTGCCCTATTAGATTCCGGAAGCCCAGTAAGTTTTGCCAGTAGAGCGTTGATGCCGCATTTAGATTGCGATAAATTAGTTAAAAGTTCTTTTCATGGACTGAGCGGTGGCTCTATTCTGACTTTTGGAACAGTCAAATGTTTAGTTCTGTTTTGCAAAAAATATTATGAAATTCAATTTTTAGTTATTCCCGGTAATATTAAGCCAACGCAACTACTTCTTGGTAGAGACGCCTTGAATAAAATAGGTCTTAAGTTTTCATTGATTGAAAATGTAAGAAAGTATGAAAAGAATTCCGCATCATTAAAGAGTACCATTGCTTTTGTTCACAAATCGTTCTGTGCATCCCTGTTTACTAAATATCCTAAGCATAATCCCATTAGTAATAACACCACTGATCTAGATAATAATTGTAATAACCCTAATGTAAATACGAATGCATCCCCGTTTCGAGAATGGCTAACAGAGTTGCAAACCGTTTGTTCAACGCTGTCAGATACCGGGAATACTACTGTTGGCAGTGAATTTGGATTAGGCGCGATGCGTGAGTGTCAAGACATTGTGCATGAGCATTACATTGACCGATTTTCAATTAATTACGGGTCGCCCAAATATATCATGATTATATGTCTGACAGATACAACACCATTTCATAGTAGTAGTAGAAGATTATCATTATGAAAGAGGAATCGTTTCTAAAACAGTTAGTGAGTTGTTAGCCAATAATGTAATCCGACCAAGCAATTCCCCCTATGCGTCCGCCATCGTCCTAGTGCGGAAAATGGATGGCAATATACGAATGTGCGTTGATTATCGAGGTTTAAATAAGAAGAATGTGCCTTTAATAGAAGATTGCCTAGAATACCTGGAGGGCAAGACCGTTTTCTCCGTCATAGATTTGAAAAGTGGGTTTTACCATGTACGCATGGAAGAGGATTCAATTAAATACACCGCATTCGTTACACCCGATGGGCAGTTCGAATATATGAGAATGCCTTTTGGTCTTAAGAACGGACCAGCTGTATTTCAGAGATTTATATCGAACATACTTAGTGATATGATTAGAGATCGAGAACTTGTAGTATATAAGGATGATATTATTCTTGCCACCCGCACCGTAGATCAGCATCTTAAGTTGTTAGCAAAACTGTTAGATCGTTTTATTCAATACAATTTAGCTCAATTTGAAAAAAAACATTTTTCTACAGAAGAGCATAGATTATTTAGGATATGAAGTCAGTGATAAGGGAATTTTACCAAATAATACACACTAAACCGTTAACTGAGTTGCTTAAACAAGGTGGTCCATTCCCGATGAACAAAACCGCTAAAAACGTATCACAGTTTTGAACTTGAAACTTTGGCCATAACATGCCTCATACCATATGCTATCTCGCTCACTCTACAAACACACGAGCACTCTAGCGCCGCTGGCGCTGGTTCGCGCCGGGGGCGGAAGGGGGCGTGGCAAAAAGTTGGAACAATTATTTTCTGCGCGCTAACTAAACAAGTATATAACCCAAATTTGATGTCTCTATCTGCCATACTTTTTAAGAAAAACAGTTTTATGTAAATTCCGGGGGCGGAAGGGGGCGTGGCAAAAATTTGAAACAAACTCGATAAGTATATTAAAGTCGCCAAAATGTATGTAACAGGCAGAAGGAAGCTTCTCCGACCCAATAAAGTATATATAGTCATATATCCAACTCCAATACCCAATAACATATAAATATTTTGCTTCCTAAAATTCATAACGTTAAAGTAAATATCCGTTTTTTTAAACAATTGTCCCCCTCAAAACCAAAGCGTATGAAGGCTAATCCATAAAATTAACATAAACAATTAAACACTTGAAATAATAATTGTCCCCCTAACAACCAAAAGCGTGAGAACGCTAACTCAGCAATTAAATTCGGACCAATCAAATCATCCAAATGTCAATCACGCCACCAAAGGGCTCCCAAATTTAGCTTATAAATATAACCATAAGACATTTCTGTAACCAGTTCTAAGTTTTCATTCAAATAATAAAGTACGTTGCTTTTAACTCACAAAACATATCTTTTTTTTCCTTATTGGGAAAAACGGATATTTAATTGGCGCAGTCGGTAAGATTGGAAAAAGTTTTTCCATCCGTGTTACATATTGAATTGTTATCCGTGTGTTACATAGAATTAGTGAATAATCACTATAAAATTCCGATCCGACATCAAGAACTTACGGGTAGTGCTCAAAAGTCTACAACAGTGAAAAATATTTTCTGCCAACTGTGCGCGGAAATATCAACTGTGTGTTGCAACCAAAAAAAAAACATTTACGCCAACTGTGCGCGAAAATATCAACTGTGTGTTACAACCATTAAATCCAATTGAGGAACAAAAACACCAACTTGTGTGCGAGCAAAAAACCAAAATCCAAAATAAAAGATAACTAAAACCCAGAAAATTAACAAAACAAAATACCACAAAAACCCAGAAAATCAACAAAACAAAACACCACTAAAACAAAAAAAAACAGAAGAAACAAAATGGCTGTAAAACTCACCGAAGCCCACCTCAATCAAGCAATGTCTTCGTTAAGATAGGTGGCAAATTACGATGGAGCTCCAGAGAATCTGACGTCATTCATAAGGAGGATAGATTTCATTATGCACCTATATCCAACCCATGATATAAGGCAACATAACATATTGTTCAGTGCAATCGAGATGAAGCTCACCGGAGAGGCACAACGGCTCTCACAAATTGGACAAGCCTGGCCGGAACTAAGGACACTCCTCATCAATGTATTAAAGACGCAGACCCCCTGTGAGGAACTGCTTCGACGCCTCTACAACACCAACTATGCAGTGTTGTAGAGGCCATTATGCCGTTTTACGATATATTCCTAATAAATTAGGAGGAGTAATTGCTCTTGTTTTATCAATTGCGATTTTAATAATTTTAACTTTATAATTTAAGAAAATTCCGAGGAATTCAATTTTATCATATTAATAAAATTTTATTTTGAATTATAGTAGTAACAGTAATTTTATTAACATGAATTGGAGCCCGACCAGTAGAAGAACCTTAGGTATTACTTGGACAAATTTTAACAGTTATTTATTTTTTATATTATATTATCAATCCTTTAATTAATAAATGATGAGATAATTTAGTAAATTAGTTAATGAGCTTGAATAAGCATATGTTTTAAAAACATAAGATAGAAATTTTATTTTCTATTAACTTTACTAAAACAAATTCCCTATAATATAGAAAATAATAAAATTTTAAACCCAATAAAAAATAATAAATAATTTAAAGAAAAAGATAAAAAACACTTTCAAGCCAAATACATTAATTTATCATAACGGAATCGAGGTAAAGTTCCTCGAGCTCAAATAAATACAAAAGAAATAAATATTAAGTTTACATAAAATAATAAATTAAATACATCACACCCTAAAAAAATACTCTAAATAATATATTTATAAATAAAATTCTAAAATATTCAGCTAAAAAAATTATAGCCAATCCTCCTCTTCTATATTCTACATTAAACCCAGAAACTAATTCAGATTCTACTTCTGCAAAATCAAATGGAGTTCGATTAGTTTCTGCTAAAGAAATTGTTAACAAAACTAAAGCTATAGGAAATAAAATAACTAAAATCATATATAAACTTGATAATAATAAAAATATAAAATATTATATCTTCCAATTAAAAATACAAAAGACAATAAAATTAAAGCTAAACTAACTTCATAAGAAATTGTTTGAGCGACCGCTCGCAATCCCCCTAATAAAGCATAATTTGAATTAGAAGATCAACCAGCTAATCTAGTACAATATAAAAAAAATAAAACCCCTAAATTAAAAGAATATAACATAACAAAAAAAGGTATACATATCCAAACAAATAAAGATAAAAATAAAGAAAAAATAGGAGAAATACAATATCTTCAATAATTTGATAATAAAGGATAAGTTTGTTCCTTAGTAAATAATTTAATTGCATAACAAAAAGGTTGAGGAACTCCTATTAATCAAACTTTATTAGGACGCTTACGAATTTGAATATATCCTAATACCTTACGTTCTAACAAAGTTAAAAATGTTACTCTTACTAATACACAAATAATTAGTAATAAACTTCCAATAAACGATGAAATTAATTCTATATAAAACAAGTACTATTTGTAATAATATTACATAAATAAATTCTAAATTTATTGCACTAATCTGCCAAAATAGTTTATTATTAATAATATTCTTTTTTAAAATATAATTATTTTAATATTTGGTCCTTTCGTACTAAAATATTACAATTTTTTAAAGATAGAAACCAACCTGGCTTACGCCGGTTTGAACTCAGATCATGTAAGAATTTAAAAGTCGAAAAGACTTAAAATTTGAACGGCTACACCCAAAATTATATCTTAATCCAACATCGAGGTCGCAATCTTTTTTATCGATAAGAACTCTCCAAAAAAATTACGTTGTTATCCCTAAAGTAACTTAAATTTTTAATCATTATTAATGGATCAATTATTCATAAATTAATGGTTTTAAAATTAAAAGTTTATTAAATGTTATCACCCCAATAAAATATTTTAATTTATTATAATAAAAAAAATCTTTACAATTAAAATAAACAAAATATAAAGATTTATATGGTCTTCTCGTCTTTTAAATAAATTTTATCTTTATGACTAAAAAATAAAATTTTATAAAAATTTTAAATGAAACAGTTAATATTTCGTCCAACCATTCATTCCAGCCTTCAATTAAAAGACTAATGATTATGCTACCTTTGCACAGATTTCGAAAACCAAATGTATGTCTATTAAATTGTTTTAACATGCCTCATCCCATATGCTATCTCGCTCACTCTACAAACACACGAGCACTCTAGCGCCGCCACTAGCCAACGGCCAATTCTGCCCTTATGAATCGCGTAGCAAAATACGTTCATACGCATATTTTGTATGTTTCTTGACCGATTTCAATAAAATTTGGTAGTTTGGTGGAAATAGATAAGATTTATTAGTCTCCCAAATTTGATCACGATGGTCAAAAAATTGCAAGAGCCAATCGGTTTTTTCTAAATTATGGAGGCGGAAATGGGCGTGGCAACATATTAAAATATATGTATTCTGCGCGCATACTAAGCCAATATACATACTAAATTTGGTGACATTAGCTTTGTTAGTTTTCGAGAAAATCAGTTTTGTTTAATTTTCGAGGGCGGAAATGGGCGTGGCAAAATTTTTAAAAGGTCAATGTCTGCGCGTCTATTAAGCTAGCTTACATACCACATTTAATGTCGGTAGCTTTCATAGTTTTTAAGAAAATCAGAGTTATGTATATTCCGGGGGCGGAAGGGGGCGTGGCAAAAAGTTGGAACAATTATTTTCTGCGCGCTAACTAAACAAGTATATAACCCAAATTTGATGTCTCTATCTGCCATACTTTTTAAGAAAAACAGTTTTATGTAAATTCCGGGGGCGGAAGGGGGCGTGGCAAAAATTTGAAACAAACTCGATAAGCGTACATACTACACGAGACTGCATACCAAATTTGGTGGCTCTAGCTCTTATAGTCTCCGAGATCTAGGTGTTCATACGGACGGACGGACGGACGGACGGACGGACGGACGGACGGACGGACGGACGGACGGACAGACGGACATGGCTAGATCGACTCGGTTGTTGATCCTGATCAAGAATATATCTACTTTGTGGGGTCGGAGATGCTTCCTTCTGCCTGTTACATACATTTTAGCGACTTTAATATACCATTTCACCCTATGGGTGTATGGTATAAAAATAATAATAATAATAACATCAAAAAAGATTTGAAATCATAGCTATTTTATTATTATTAAAAAACCTTCGTAAGTTTGTAACAGAATTAGAAGATTAGTTAGGACTAAATATAGGTATTATCACAAACAAATTAAGTGTAGAAAATGATGCAAATAACACCGCTCTTTATACAAATGCTTTAAATAATACTATAAAAGATGTAATAAACAAAAAATTACCCGATAGATTATTTATGACGTTAGCTAGATACGATATAACCACAGTCAGCAAGTTGAAGCAAGTAGCTCAAAGAGAAGGGTTATACGAGGATAGTATAACAGAAATGAGAAAATCAAATCAAAGCCAAAATCAAAACCATAAAAGTAAAAATTTTTTGTACTCAATAGTACAATTCCGTCTCAAACAAAACAACCAGATACAACACAAAACCAAAAACTTTTCCAAGAATTTCAACAAAAATTAAATATTGACAGGGCTCAAAATCCAATGAATAATCAACAGCAAAATAATTATCCAAAAATTAATGTAGCAAACCAGCCTACAAAAAGACAAAGAGAAAGTAATAGTGGAATTAGCAAAATGGACACATCCGAAAATTTTCATCAGAATGCCTCGGATCAATCCTTCATCAGAATAATGATGAACAATAAACCTTTGAGATGTGTAGTCGACTCAGGGTCTTCAATTAATATAATGTCCGAAAACTTTTTTAATTTCAAAACCTATTTAGGAGATTCCAAAATTCACATGATTGAAGGAGCAGTAGAACTAGAAGAAATTATTTTCCTTGCATCAGCAAACTTTGTCCAACAAAACAAAAATTTTATATCCATAAATTTTCAAATAAATACGACATGTTGATAGCAGAACTTTCCTAAAAGCCTGAAAAGCACAAATAAATTATGAAGAAAAATACGCAAAATTAAGAAACTATACATTTTATTTTAGAGATGTTGAAGAAATAGAGGAAAACAAAACATAGAAGTTTTGGACCCACCCACAGAAAGGGACCCAGAAACAAATTTGCGATTGAAAATGAAATAATAGAAAGCAATGAGTATAGACTCGACCATTTAAACAACGAAGAAACTCAAAAACTAAAAAAGTCTTGTACGAATTCAGTGACATTCAGTACCGCGAAGGTTTGAATTTGACTTTCACGAGTACAATAAAGCACTCTATTCATACAAAACATGAGGACCCAATCTATAAACGACCATACAAATATCCCCAAACATTTGATATGGAAGTCAACAAACAAATAAATGAAATGATTGAACAGGGTATCATTCGAAAATCGATTTTAGATAGCTAAGGGATTTCATTAAATTCAAATGGATCCTGAATCTATTGCAAAAATAGCTTTCTCAACTAAACATGGCCATTACGAATACACACGTATGCCATTTGGTCTTAACAATGCCCCGGCAACATTCCAAAGATGCATGAATAATCTTTTGGAAGACCTTATTTATAAGGATTGCCTTGTTTATCTGGATGACATCATTGTGTACTCCACTTCATTGGAGGAACACTTACTATCACTCAGAAAGGAATTTAACAAACTAAGAGAAGCTAATAATAAACTCCAACTCGACAAATGCGAATTTATGAAAAGGAAACAGCATTCCTTGGTCATATAACAGTAGGTATACAACCTAATCCAGATATAGTCAAAGCAATTCAAAAATTTCCGATACCCAAAACTCCAAAAGAAATTAAATCATTCTTAGGATTATGCGGATTCTTCCGGAAATTTATACCCAACTTTGCACATATTGCAAAACCTTTAACTCTAGGATTAAAGAAAGGAGCTAAAATAAATATAAACGACCCAAATTATATTTCATCCTTTGAAAAATTAAAATATCTCCTTATGAATGATCCTATACTTGCATATCCCGATTTCAAAAAACCATTTTTCCTAACCACAGATGCTAGCAATACAGCTTTTGGTGCGTTCCTCTCACAGGACCATAGACCTATTTCTTATGGTAGTAGAACACTTAACGAACACGAACTTAATTATTCAGCCATAGAAGAGGAATTACTATCTATTGTATGGGCAACCAAATATTTTAGGCCATACCTTTTCGGTAAAAAGTTCGAGATTCTAAGCGACGATAAGCCTTTAGTATGGCTCAACAATATAAAAGAAACAAATATGAAACTTCAAAGATGGAAAATAAAACTAAATGAGTTTGATTACAAAATTAAATATTTACCTGGCAAAGAAACTCACGTAGAAGATGCCCTCTCCAGAGTTAAAATAGATGAAAACTTTTTAGGATCAACAGAAAGCACAGCAGCTATTATACATAGTGCTTATGAGGATAATGAAACTACATTCATATAGTAGAAAGACCCATTAATTATTACAACATGCAAATAGAATTCATTAAAGGTTCAGAAGACAAAGCAGAAACAACAACTTACTTTTATAAAACAAACATAAGAATAACATACAAAGAAATGACCAATGCTTACGCAAGGGATATAATCATAAGATATCTTTGCGGTAAGAACACTGTACCATATTTTCATAATGAACAAGATTTTCCCATATTCAAACGTTTGCACAATTTAAAGAAATAATCCTAAAACAACATAAAGAATTATTACATCCAGGAATCGAAAAAACGATTAATTTGTTTAAAGAAAAATATTATTTTCCCGATTTTCAAAACCTAATTCAAAATATTATTAATGAATGCTCAGTATGCAATATCGCGAAGACAGAAATAGAAATACAAAACTAACTTTTGAAATAACACCAGAAACTTTTAATGTCAGAGAAAAATACGTCATTGACTTTTACTAATCGGCAATTTACAATTCCTTTCATGCATTGCATTTACTCAAATTTTGCAACACTTGTAGAAGTAAAGTCTAGAGATTGGTTAGAAGCCAAGAGAGCAATTATGAAAGTATTCACTGAAATGGGCAAACAAATAGAAATAAAATCAGACAAAGATTCAGCATTTCTGTGTATAGCACTAAAAAATTGGCTACAAGAAGAAAATGTAAAGTTAGAAATCACATCAAGTAAAAGCGGCATTTCAGACGTAGAAAGATTCCATAAAACAGTAAATGAAAAACTCAGAATTATAAATAGTGAAAATGACATTGAAGATAAATTAATCAGATTTGAAAAAATTCTCTACGTATACAATCATAGGACGAGACATAAAACAACTAACCGAACACCAGCGGACATTTTTATCTATGCAGGATCCCCCGACTATAATACCCAAACAAAAAAAGTACATCAAATAAAAAATTTAAATGAAGATAGACACGACTTCGAAATCGACAATAGATTTAAACAAGCACCATTAGTAAAGTCAAAAACGACAAATTCATTTAAAAAGACAGGAGAAATAAATCAGTTAGACGAGAAACATTTTGAAGAAAGAAATAGAGGACAAAAAGTCACATACTACAAATAAAAATTCAAGAAGAATAAGAAAGTTAATAAAAGCTAATACGACAACTAATTAATTACAGGTCAACTACTCAAGATGACTTTTTTTTGTGCATCATCCTATTCTTAACATTAAAATCAACATGCAGTCAATCCATTGACATAAGCCGAGTAAAAGCACCGAACGGTTACTTAATATTTAAAACAGGAACCATGGACTTACCGACAAACTTTGAATATCATTATTTAAAAGTGAATTTAACTCTAATAGACATTAACTCTATTACACAATAATTTAATGCAACAAGCACAAGAATTTAAAAACCTAATCCATATTCCATATTTAACAGAAAAACTAAGTAGGGAAATTAATGGAATATACAATGTAAAACATAATAAACGAGGACTAATAAACGGACTTGGTTCAATATACAAATATCTTTTTGGTACTCTTGATCAAGAAGATAAAGATGAATTAGAAGAAAAACTAAATAATCTTGAAAGCAATAGCGTACAAGCAAACGAACTAAATTACGTAATAGACACTGTTAATAAAGGTTTAGAAGTAATAAACAAACTCAGGGAAGAAAAAGAAAAATCAGTAAGATTAGAAGTTCTAATCTTTAATTTTGAGCATTTCACAGAATACATTGAAGATATAGAAATGGGCATGCAGCTCACTAGACTATGAATTTTCAACCCAAAACTTCTAAAACATAATCACTTAAGTCATGTTAATTCGAAAATCTATTGAATACAAAAACTTCCACCTGGCTTAAACCAAGTTCAAACGAGATATTTATTATTTCAAACATTCCTCAAGAAATAATAAAAACCCCTATCTTTGAGATCCAGACGAGAATAAAAATATTTTGACAGAAAATTCATACGATAAGTACTATTTTAACAAGAACACTTTGTTCAATAAAAATACAAAATACTAATTACATTGAACCAAACATAATTGTAACAATTAATTTGGAATTTCCCAAAAAATGAACTTAATCAAAATTGCGTAGACAACGAATTAATAATAGAAGGCAATAACAAAATAAAAATTTACGATTGTGCCTTACAACTAAACGAAATATCAATAATAAATTCATTGTTTGACTATAGCCAAAGCATTTATGTAACAAACAATATCACCAGGCTAGAACCTATTTCCTTTATCCAAACAAAAGAAATAATTAACGAACATACGAAATATTATACTGCATTTCAAACTATTACATTAACCACTTTTATACTTACTATAATAAGTTTGATTACATACTTAATCTATAAGTTTAAGGCAATGCCACAAAAATTAATAATTAAGCATTTTCGATCAAATAACAATCGTGGTCCACAGACATAATCGAAAGCCCAATTGTTGAAAAAATCGAGTCCCAAATTATACACAAAATTGGCACTCCAATATTTACAGCTGAGAAAAACCCCTCGCTGTATCCCAATGTATCCGCCTGAGGACAGGCTATTTTCTTTAGGATGGGGGAGTCATATATCCGACTCCAATACCCAATAACATATAAATATTTCGGCCCCTAAAATTCATAACGTTTAAGTAAACATCCGTTTTTTTAAAAACAATTGTCCCCCTCAAAACCAAAGCGTATGAACGCTAATCCATAAAAATTAACATAAACAATTGAACACTTGAAGTAATAATTGTCCCCCTCAAAACCAAAGCGTATGAACGCTAATCCATAAAAACTAACATAAACAATTGAACACTTGAAATAATAATTGTCCCCCTAACAACCAAAGGCGTGAGAACGCTAACTCAGCAATTAAAATCGGACCAATCAAATCGTCGAAATATCAACCACGCCACCAAAGGGCTCCCAAATTTAGCTATAAATATAACCATTTGTAATCAGTTCTAAGTTTTCTTTCAAATAATAAAGTACGTTGCTTTTAACTCACAAAAATATCTTTTTTTTCCTTATTGGGAAAATCGAATATTTAATTATATATTGGAGATTTATTTTAATATTTTTTTCCTATTTTTTTTTTTTTTTTATCTATCCTTATGTACAGTTTGTATCCTACTTTTATCGTTTCTAATTTTTATATTGTTACTTTTACCTATTTCTATAAATATAACCATAAGACATTTTTGTAACCAGTTCTAAGTTTTCATTCAAATAATAAAGTACGTTGCTTTTAACTCACAAAACATATCTTTTTTTTTCCTTATTGGGAAAATTGGATATTTAATTGGCGCAGTCGGTAGGATTGGAAAAAAGTTATTCTATCCGTGTTACATATAGAATTGTTATCCGTGTGTTACATAGAATTGGTGAATAATCATTGTAGTGAACTGTTATTCTATCCGTGCGACGCGTAGAATTGTTATCCGTGCGTTACATAGAATTAGTGAATAATCACTATAAAATTCCGATCCGACATCAAGAACTTACGGGTAGTGCTCAAAAGTCTACAACAGTGAAAAATATTTTCTGCCAACTGTGCGCGGAAATATCAACTGTGTGTTACAACCATTAAATCCAATTGAGGAACAAAAACGCCAACTTGTGTGCGAACAAAAAACCAAAATCCAAAATAAAACATAACCAAAACCCAGAAAATTAACAAAACAAAACACCACAAAAAACCCAGAAGATCAACAAAACAAAACATCACTAAAACCCAAAAAAAAAAAAAAAACAAAACAAAACATCACTAAAACCCAGAAAATCAAAAAAATAAAACACCACTAAAACAAAAAAAGAAGAAATAAAATGGCTGTAGAACTCACCGATGCCCACCTCAATCAAGCACTGTCTTCGTTAAGACAGGTGGCAAATTACGATGGAGCTCGAGAGAATCTGACGTCATTCATAAGGAGTATAGATTTTATTATGCACCTATATCCAACCCATGATATAAGGCAGCATAACATATTGTTCAGTGCAATCGAGATGCAGCTCACTGGAGAAGCACAACGGCTCTCACAAATTGGACAAGCCAACACCTGGCCGGAACTAAGGACACTCCTCATCAATGAATTAAAGACGCAGACCCCCTGTGAGGAACTTCTTCGACGCCTCTACAACACCAACTATGCAGGAAATCTTCGTAAGTTTGTAACAGAATTAGAAGATAAGTCCTATATTATAACAAACAAATTAAGTCTAGAAAACGATGCAAATAACACCGCTCTTTATACAAATGCGTTAAATAACACTATAAAAGACGTAATAAACAAAAAATTACCCGATAGATTATTTATGACGTTAGCTAGATACGATAAAACCACAGTCAGCAAGTTGAAGCAAGTAGCTCAAAGAGAAGGGTTATACGAGGATAGTATAACAGAAATGAGAAAATCAAATCAAAGCCAAAATCAAAACCATAAAAGTGGAAAATCTTTTGTACCCAATAGTACAACTCCGTCTCAAACAAAACAATCAGATACAACACAAAACCAAAAACTATTCCAAGAATTTCAACAAAAATTAAATATTGACAGGGCTCAAAATCCAATGAATAATCAACAGCAAAATAATTATCCAAAAAATAATGTAGCAAACCAGCCTACAAAAAGACAAAGAGAAAGTAATAGTGGAATTAGCAAAATGGACACATCCGAAAATTTTCATCAGAATGCCTCGGATCAATCGGAAGAAGAGATAGAGGCAAGTCCTTCATCAGAATAATGATGAACAATAAACCTTTAAGATGTGTAGTCGACTCAGGCTCTTCAATTAATATAATGTCCGAAAACTTTTTTAATTTCAAAACCTATTTAGGAGATTCCAAAATTCACATGATTGAAGGAGCAGTAGAACTAAAAGAAATTATTTTCCTTGCACCCAGCAAACTTTGTCCGACAGAACAAAAATTTTATATCCATAAATTTTCAAATAAATACGACATGTTGATAGCAGAACTTTCCTAAAAGCCTGCAAAGCACAAATAAATTATGAAGAAGAATACGCAAAATTAGGAAACTATACATTTTATTTTAGAGATGTTGAAGAAATAGAAGAAGAACAAAACATAGAAGTTTTGGACCCACCCACAGAAAGGGACCCGGAAACAAATTTTGCGATTGAAAACGAAATAATAGAAAGCAATGAGTATAGACTCGACCATTTAAACAACGAGGAAACTAAAAAACTAAAAAAGTTCTTGTACGAATTCAGTGACATTCAGTACCGCGAAGGTGAAAATTTGACTTTCACGAGTACAATAAAGCACTCTATTCATACAAAACATGAGGACCCAATCTATAAACGACCATACAAATATCCCCAAACATTTGATATGGAAGTCAACAAACAAATAAATGAAATGATTGAACAGGGTATCATTCGAAAATCGAATTCCCCCTACTGTTCACCCATTTGGATCGTCCCAAAAAAAGGAGATGCTTCCAAGAAACAAAAATTCAGATTAGTCATTGACTATCGAAATCTAAATGAAGTCACAATAGATGACAAATTTCCAATTCCAGTCATGGACGAAATTCTCGCCAAACTGGGAAAATGCCAATACTTTACCACCATTGATTTAGCTAAGGGATTTCATCAAATTCAAATGGATCCTGAATCTATTGCAAAAACAGCTTTCTCAACTGAACATGGTCATTACGAATACACACGTATGCCATTTGGTCTTAAAAATGCCCAAGCAACATTCCAAAGATGCATGAATAATCTTTAGGAAGACCTTATTTATAAGGATTGCCTTGTTTATCTGGATGACATCATTGTGTACTCCACTTCATTGGAGGAACACATACTATCACTCAGAAAGGTATTTAACAAACTAAGAGAAGCTAATCTTAAACTCCAACTCGACAAATGCGAATTTATGAAAAAGGAAACAGCATTCCTTGGTCATATAATAACAACAGAAGGTATAAAACCTAACCCAGATAAAGTCAAAGCAATTCAAAAATTTCCGATACCCAAAACTCCAAAAGAAATTAAATCATTCTTAGGATTATGCGGATTCTTCAGAAAATTTATACCCAACTTTGCACATATTGCAAAACCTTTAACTCTAGGATTAAAGAAAGGAGCTAAAATAAATATAAACGACCCAAATTATATTTCATCCTTCGAAAAATTAAAATATCTCCTTATGAATGATCCTATACTTGCATATCCCGATTTCAAAAAACCATTTTTCCTAACCACAGATGCTAGCAACATAGCTTTAGGTGCGTTCCTCTCACAGGACCATAGACCTATTTCGTATGGTAGTAGAACACTTAACAAACACGAACTTAATTATTCAGCCATAGAAAAGGAATTACTATCTATTGTATGGGCAACCAAATATTTTAGGCCATACCTTTTCGGTAGAAAGTTCGAGATTCTAAGCGACCATAAGCCTTTAGTATGGCTCAACAATATAAAAAAAACAAATATGAAACTTCAAAGATGGAAAGTAAGACTAAATGAGTTTGATTACAAAATTAAATATTTACCTGGCAAAGAAAATCATGTAGCAGATGCCCTTTCCAGAGTTAAAAAAGAAGAAAACTTTTTAGGATCAACAGAAAGCACAGCAGCTACAATACATAGTGCTCACGAGGATAATGAAAACTACATTCCAATAGTAGAAAGACCCATTAATTGTTACAACGGACAAATAGAATTCATTAGAGGTTCAGAAGACAAAGCAGAAACAACAACTTACTTTTACAAAACAAACATAAAAATAACATACAAAGAAATGACCAATGCTTACGCAAGGGATATAATCTTAAGATATCTTTGCAGTAAGAACACTGTACTATATTTTCATAATGAACAAGATTTTCCCATATTCCAACAAGCTTTTATCGAAATAATACAACCAAACGCAAATACAAAAACCTCGAAATCTAGCATTAAGTTAGAGGACCTTCAAACGTTTGCACAATTTAAAGAAATAATCCTAAAACAACATAAAGAATTATTACATCCAGGAATTGAAAAAACGATTAATTTGTTTAAAGAAAAATATTATTTTCCCGATTTTCAAAACCTAATTCAAAACATTATTAATGAATGCTCAGTATGCAATATCGCGAAGACAGAAAATAGAAATACAAAACTAACTTTTGAAATAACACCAGAACTTTTAATATCAGAGAAAAATACGTCATGGACTTTTACATGATCGACAATTACTTTTATATTAGTTTTATTTAATGTTAAGATAAGTATTGATTTTTAGTTAATAGTAGATATAATTATAATTAATTGTTTAATGTCTTTCGCGTTTTCGTCGTGTGTACGTCTTACACTTTCGGCTTTTCGTCTTGAAACTCGTCTTTTCGTCTTTAACTTTGTCTTCTTAATACGTCTCTGTCTGACCGGCTTGCCAGATTGTCTTGAGCTTCTTCGAGTCAGCTGACTCATCTAGGGCTGGCTGAATAGGATTGCCAGACCATTCCCACAAATCGGCCATCCTACACTTCATTCGCCCCGAATGCATCTTCGTCGTCGTCGTATGGTACCCATGGTTTCATATACTCAGCGCAAGTGCTCGTCTGCCTTGGGCCTTCGCTGAATACTGAGTCTTTTGCCACGTCGTAGGTGTCGTTGAATTTTACCCTTATGATCCGGTATGGACCAAGATATTTCGGTTTTAGCTTTAACCCAGGACCAAGTTGGGTTCTTTTGATGGCAACTAAATCGCCTATCTTATACTTTGATGCTGGTCTTCGTCTTAAGTTGTACCTGTTTTTGTTTTCATCTTGAATTTGTAGAATATGTTGCTTTGCTTCTTTACGTTGTTTATCTCGTTCATCATTAAAGTGTTGAATCATTTCGTCTTCTATCATTTCCTTGATTTTGATATCAGACTTTAATCGCATCTTTGTTCCCGTAAGCAGCTCAAAAGGAGTTGTTTTTATACTTCTACTAAATGTTGAATTGATGACTTGCTGGACATTATTTACAAATTTGTACCATTTTCTTGGATCGTCGCTTGAGAGTTTAGAAAGGACTGCGATGATTGTAGTATTTAGCCTCTCTACTTGGCCGTTCGCTCGAGGAAGTCCCGTCGTGATGAGCTGATGTTTTATGCCTTCGCTTTTACAGTACAAGTCAAATTCCTCCGAAGAAAAAGCTGATCCTTTGTCCGATATTATTTGGGATGGATTGCCAAAAACCTTGCTCTGCTCCTGTAGTCGTAAAACTGCATCTTTTGTAGAAGTCGACTTTGTTGGGTACAGCCAACAAAACTTGGTGAAACTATCGATGACTTCCAGGATATGTTTATACTGTTTATGCGTTGATTCCAGAGGTCCTAAAAAATCGATATGGTAGGTCATTAGCGGTTGTTCATCTTTGTATAATGGATGAAGCTCTCCTTCTTGTTTTCCCTGCTTGCGGTTAGTCATGATACATCTTATGCAACAGCTTATACATCTCTTTATTTTCTCTTCCAGATTCGGTATGAAATATTCTTTTCCAATGATCTCTCGTGTTTTCTTGATGGAAAAATGACCATGATCGTGGGCCTCTTTTATTAGTTCTCGTTGCATACTAGTTGGTAGGACAATAAGTTCGTTGTCCGAGATAAGTTTGTGCAGAACTCCAGCCTTTAAAAAATAGTTATTGTGATTCGTCTTATCTGCCAATACGTCTATAATTGCCTTCAGCTGGTCGTCCTGAGCTTGCAGATGCTTTATTCTGCTATGCATACTGGTTTCGCTGATCATCATCATTGGTACACGACTGAGTGCATCAGCATGGCGAATTCGAGTGCCCGCTCTGTGTTCGACGTCATATTGAAATTCTTGCATTTGGAGAATCCAACGAGCTACTCGTGTGCACAGATCCTTTTTCTGAATAGTTTTAGCTAGAGCATTGAAATCTGTAACAAGTTTGAAGCGTAGTCCTAGTAAATAAACTCGAAATTTCTTTAATGCTTCTACAACAGCTAAGATTTCTAACTCGTAACTGGTGAACTTCTTTTCGGCATCTGTCGTTTTCTTGCTCATGTAATACACTGGATGAAACTGTCTTCTGGCGACTTCTGGAGAACTGCGCCAAATCCGTCGATTGAGGCGTCCGTATGAAGCTCCGTTTCGTGTAGCTGATGAAAAATTTTCAAAACTGGCTAGCTCTTTCTCACCAAAAATAATCTATGCATCATGTTTTGTCATATCCGTTAGAGGCTTTGCAATCAGAGCAAAATTTAATATAAACTTTCGAAAATATCCAACTAATCCCAAAAAACTGTAATTGTTTTAGATTAGACGGAATAGGAAACGATGACACGGCTTGCGTTTTCGATGTGGATGGACTTATACTTTGGTTCTCAATTACGTGTCCTAAATACTCAATTTTGGTTTTAAGAAACTGACATTTTTTGAGATTAATCACAAGCCCATATTCTACGCATTGTTTGAGTACTTCTTTTAAATTGGCTACAGCTTCGTCTTTAGTTTTTGCTGGTATTATTATATCATCGACATATGGTATGGCTACTCCTTTCCTGGTTAGATCTCTGAATATAGCATTGACATGACGTTGAAAGACGCTGGGAGAGTTCGAAAGACCAAATGGAACTCGAAGAAACTGGAATTGTCCATTATGTGTTACGAAAGAAGTATACTTGCGGCTCCCTTCTTCAATGCCAACATGAAAAAAACCATTTTTAAATCTATGGAACTGAAAATACGTGCATTTTGAAGCCTGTCTAACTGATCTTCTATTAAGGGAAGTGGAAAATGATCTCTAATGATTACTTTATTAATACGTCTGTAATCGATGCACAACCGATTTGATCCGTCCCGTTTTTTCACAAGCACGACTGGGCTTATATACTCAGACTCTGATATTTCAATTATGCCATCCTTCAGCCATTGATCGGTTTGATTGTCAATGATGCACCTCTCTGCATATGAGAATCGTCGAGGTCGTGAGTATATCGGTTTATCATCATTTAGAACTAATCGCATTTGAATATTTGTTGACTTTCCGCTTACCGGATGATAATTCTGTACCAAATTTTGAACTGCTTCTTTAGCCCTTTTACTTGCTGCTGGATCTATGTCGGCCTGCTGTTCACTGGAGTCATCCACATTGATTTTCAAAAAGGAACTTACTTCGGATTCTAAAGATTGGGTTTTTGTCACCTTTAGACCTTTGTAGCTGATTGTAACCTCCGCTTGCTTACAGAAATCCTCGCCAAGAATAATTTCCACATCCATAAATTGTTGCTCCACTGAGAGAAATGTCAAACAGTATTTCTCACCGTTAACATCGACCGTATATTTAAATGAACTCGATGCTTTGATCTTGTCTGTGTCTTTTTTCTTTCCGAAACCGATTAAATAAACGTTAGAATCACTCAACATTGGATTATTCATGTTTTTCAGCATTGCTTCAGATATTAAATTGTACTTGCTACCGGTGTCTAAGAACGCGTTATAATTAATATTATCGATTTGAACTGAGATAGACATAAAATTTTGAGTTGACGTAATTTTGCATGTATTGGCTTTATCATTTTTGGCACTGCTTGTTGGGCAATCTTTGGCAATATGTCTGAAATTATTACACTGAAAACATTTTCTGCCCTTATTTTTATAATCGCAATTAACTGATGTATGGCCCTTGGCGCCGCAATTAAAACATTTGAGTTCTTTGTTTGCACTTTTCTTTTGCACTGCTTGAAACTTATCATCGTTTTTCGGATACTGCTTGCCAACACCATTGTTATATTTGTTGTCATTTTTCGATTTCTCGCGCATAACTTAAAAATTTTTAGCTTCTGCTTGAATTCATTTATATTATTAGACCCGTATAAAATTGATTTGTTATTCACCGTATCGTCTATGCCATCGATCACATATTGTATCAGCGAAGAGTCTTCAATATTTCCGCGAGATGACATTTCTTTCATGCACAAAAAATACTCCTGCAGACTTTCGTTTTTCTTTATTTTTCTATCAGACATTGACTTATGTAACTGTGCGCTATTTGTTGTTGATTTAAATTCAGCAAGAAGTGACTTTTAGTTTAAACCAGGTCGTTACATTTCGCTCACTATTAGCAAACATTTTTGCTAGGCCTTTTAACGATCGTTTGGCAAAAATAAATTTTTGTAACTCGTTCCAACACATAACAGTTGCCATATCTTCAAAATCTTGGACCCATATTTCGATAGATAGATTATCTTCGCCACTAAACAAACGGATTGAGTCTTCTATATCGCGAAAGTTTAAAGCGAACCTCTGGACTTCGGAAAAACTGCTTGGATTTTGCACACAGCATGTATTTTGCACACTGCATGAATTTTGCACACTGCATGAATTTTCGCTTCGCACACTTATATTTTCGCACACTTCGTCGTTTTGTGACTCTTCGTCTTCACTTTCGTCGTTATTTTCCGTTTGAAAATCGGCATCTTTGAGCAAAGAATTCTTTTTTAAATTGCAAAATATGTGTTTCGTTAAATCGTTTTTATTGTGAGGCAATCGAAGCAAATAACAAATTAGATCCGAGTCCATATCTGACAGATTTCAGCAATATAATTAACTTTATCATTATACAAATTGTCCGACTCAGCAAACTCATAGCCCTCAAACTCGCGCACCCGTTTTCTATTATTTCTATCTCCTTCTTTTTCAAAAATAAACTTGTGCAACAGAACGATATTCTCTCTCTTTTCCAGCCGAAGCATCTCACTAATACACTGAAAGTCATTTAACTGTGCCATTTTTCGTTTCGTTTTTGTTCGTTGCTGTGTGTGTATGGGTAACCGACCGGTAAAAACGCGGTAAAATGTGGCGTCTCTTTTTGGCTGATGCAATTTCCAAGAAATTGTGAAATAAAATTGTTTTCTTTTATACCGATTCGACTTTATTTAAACTTTTAGCATTATTCACCATTTTCATTAAACTTTTAGAGAGACTCGTATTATTTAATTTTGCGACTTTTTACACTTTATTTTAATTTTCCGTTATACTTTGTTTTTAGGTTGAGTTCACTTATAGTTTTTTCACGTCAAGCCTCAATATGTCTGGGCTACTTCTTTACACTTTTAAATCTTTTTCACTTTTTATTCTTTTAAAGTTGAGCCCAAATGTGTGGGTCACTTGTTTTCACGTTTAATTCTTTTTAGGTTGAGCCCCCAAAATGTGTGGGACTGGGGTATTGTATTATGAATAAACACAGTCCCGGTTATAGTTTTATATTAGTTTTATTTAATGTTAAGATAAGTATTGATTTTTAGTTAATAGTAGATATAATTATAATTAATTGTTTAATGTCTTTCGCGTTTTCGTCGTGTGTACGTCTTACACTTTCGGCTTTTCGTCTTAAAACTCGTCTTTTCGTCTTTAACTTTGTCTTCTTAATACGTCTCTGTCTGACCGGCTTGCCAGATTGTCTTGAGCTTCTTCGAGTCAGCTGACTCAACTAGGGCTGGCTGAATAGGATTGCCAGACCATTCCCACAAGAATTTAAAAACCTTATCCATATTCAATACTTAACAGAAAAACTAAGTAGGGAAATTAATGGAATACACATTGTAAAACGTAATAAACGAGGACTAATTAACGGAATTGGTTCAATATACAAATATCTTTTTGGTACTCTTGATCAGAAAGATAAAGATGAATTAGAAGAAAAAATAAATAATCTTGAAAGCAATAGCGTACAAGCAAACGAACTAAATTACGTAATAGACACTGTTAATAAAGGTTTAGAAGTAATAAACAGCCTCAGGGAAGAAAAAGAAAAATCAGTAAGATTAGAAGTTCTAATCTTTAATTTTGAGCATTTCACAGAATACATTGAAGACATAGAAATGGGCATGCAGCTCACTAGACTAGGAATTTTCAACCCAAAACTTCTAAAACATAATCACTTAAGTCATGTTAATTCGGAAAATCTATTGAATACAAAACTTCCACCTGGCTTAAACCAAGTTCAAACGAGATATTTATCATTTCAAACATTCCTCAAGAAATAATAAAACCCCTATCTTTGAGATACTTCCTTATCCAGACGAGAATAAAAATATTTTGACAGAAAATTCATACGATAAATACTATTTTAATAACAACACTTTGTTCAATAAAAACACAAAACAAATAGAAACTAACGAATGTATAATAGGCATTTTAAATCAAATCCCAACCACTTGTAAATACACTAAGACATATAAGAATTTTCAAACTAATTACATTGAACCAAACATAATTGTAACATGGAATCTACCAAAAACTAAACTTAATCAAAATTGCGTAAACAACGAATTAATAATTGAAGGCAATAACAAAATAAAAATTTACGATTGTGCCTTACAACTAAACGAAATATCAATAATAAATTCATTGCTTGACTATAGCCAAAGCATTTATGTAACAAATAATATCACCAGGCTAGAACCTATTTCCTTTATCCAAACAAAAGAGATAATTAACCAACATACGAAATATTATACTGCATTTCAAACTCTTACATTAACCACTTTTATACTTACTATAATAAGTTTGATTACATACTTAATCTATAAGTTTAAGGCAATGCCAAAAAAATTAATAATTAAGCATTTTCGATCAAATAACAATCGTGGTCACACAGACATAATCGAAACCCCAATTGTTGAAAAATCGAGTCCCAAATTATAAACAAAATTGATACTCCAATATTTACAGCTGAGAAAAACCCCTCGCTATATCCCAATGTATCCGCCTGAGGACAGGCTATTTTCTTTAGGATGGGGGAGTCATATATCCGACTCCAATACCCAATAACATATAAATATTTCGCCCCCTAAAATTCATAACGTTAAAGTAAACATCCGTTTTTATAAACAATTGTCCCCCTCAAAACCAAAGCGTATGAACGCTAATCCATAAAATTAACATAAACAATTGAACACTTGAAATAATAATTGTCCCCTAACAACCAAACGCGTGAGAACGCTAACTCAGCAATTAAAATCGGACCAATCAAATCATCGAAATATCAATCACGCCACCAAAGGGCTCCAAAATTTAGCTTATAAATATAACCATAAGACATTTTTGTAATCAGTTCTAAGTTTTCATTCAAATAATAAAGTACGTTGCTTTTAACTCACAAAAAATATCTTTTTTTTCCTTATTGGGAAAATTGGATATTTAATTATATATACTTTATATGGTCGGAGATGCTTCCTTCTATGCGTTGCACACTTCTGACCAAAATTAATATTCCTTTTTGCAAGGGTATAAAAATGGGAACAGCAAAATAGCAAAGTCGCAAACCGCATCTCGGAGTAAGATGAAGATATGCAAATATCGTAACGATACATATAATCAAATATGCATGCAAAAATAAATACTTAGAAACTGGCAGCGGATAAAAAAAAAAAACCATATAGAAGGAATGGAGACAAGTAAAGACACATATGCGGAGGCCCAACTATCGTGAATTGAAGCACACGTAATGGTATGAGTGCATCAAAAAAAAAAGGGAGGGGAAACACACCTACACATGCGCACGATATTACGCATATAATAGTGAAGCATCGCGACGCACATACACATGCGCACGGAATTACGCATGTATGGTGGAGCATCACGACACATTTGAATATGCAACTATGATAGGAGAGCAAGGGCAAGGTGGAGAAATCCGAAGCCTAAATATCGGTAAATACCGATATCACTCAAAGTTTAACACTCAGCGAGTAAAGACACAAAAAAAAAATCCAATCATGAATGCGTTCAATGTACAAATTGGCCAGGATGAAGGCGTAGCTCGACGAGGTGCGGCACCGCGGGCCAATATGGAGCAGTCCGACGACGATGAGCCTGACATGTAAAATCCGACAATCGCCGCCTCCTGGGAGGAGGTGGACAGTGGATACACCACTATGGAAGAGTCGGATGGTGGATTCAACACTGCGGAAGAGACTGAGGAAGAGAGTGTCGCGGAGTCGGTGGTGGCAGAGCGTAGGAGAGAGGCCTTCGTTGGCCCGTCAAATATCGTGCCCAGTACCGAATGGGAACGAGAGATACGAGGCAACAAGGAGGGCCGAGGAGAGTTAGAATAGTATGGGCGGGGCAAAATAGGTATAGAATTAGGATATCGCAGGGGATAGTTTTCAGGGAACGAAGGGTATAATAAGGGGGGAAATAGATTAATAAATAGAGAATAAGAAAAGATGCGGAACGGGCCAATAAAAAACCAGAGGGCCGGGGCTAACTTCGACCGCTTCAAAGTTTGTATACCCTTGGAACATTTTTGGTAACTCTTTCCTTACCTATAGCCATCAAAAGTGGAAAAACGTTTAAGCTAAAAAGGCTTCTGTTTCCGAAAGAACGGCCTACAATCTTAGCATAGGAAAAAACTAAGATATTGATCAAAGTCACTGTTTTTCACCGATCGTTCCTATGGGAGCTATATGATATAGTCACCCGATCTTGATCAAATTTGGCACAGTCGTTTATATGTGTAATTAACTCACCAATATTAAATTTCACGACAATAGCTCACTGTTCGTGACTTTGTCATTTGTATGGGAGCTATATGATATAGTGGTCCGATCCGGCTGAATCCGAGATATACAACGCCTGCATTATGTACAAGCTTACATGCAAAATTTCAGCTCTGTAGCTCTTACGGTCTAGGAGGAGTTTGCGTTGATCCAGACGGACGGACGGACGGACGGACGGACGGACGGACGGACGGACGTACGGACATGGCTATTTGAACTCGTCTCGTCGTGCCGATCAAGAATATATATACTTTATATGGTCGGAGATGCTTCCTTCTATGCGTTGCACACTTCTGACCAAAATTAATATACCCTTATTGCAAGGGTATAAAAAAATTAAGTAAGTAAGTCGTCTCGCCGACTTAGATATACCATACACCAGTAAAGCAAATATTTCAACTTTATTGCTTCAATGCATTTTCACATGCTTCTTACAAGCATATCTTAGTATCTCGCTCACTCAATCATACGAGCACCCTAGCGCCCCCACCGCCAACGGCCAACTCCGGCCTTATGGAAAAACGTTTATATGCATAACTCGACTGTTTTTTCTCCGATTTTGATCAAATTTGGTATTTTGCTAGATATTAGTATTAAATTTTAGTGTGCCAAATTTGATTGCATAGGGTAAAAAAATACGGGAGATAATCAAGTTTTTCAAATTACGGGGGCGGAAAAGGGCGTGGCAAAATTTTTATACATACAAAATGTGTGCATTTACTAAGCGAATATACATACCAAATATAGTGTCTCTAGCTGAAACAGTTTTTGAGATAAACGCTTTTTTTAAATTGCGGGGGCGGAAAGGGGCGTGGCAAAAATTTGAAACAAACTTGATCACTCTACATACTACACGAGTCTACATAAAAAATTTGGTGGCTCTAGCTCTTACAGTCTCCGAGATCTAGGTGTTCATACGGACAGACGGACAGATGGACGGACGGACGGACGGACGGACGGACGGACAGACGGACATGGCTAGATCGACTCGGTTGTTGATCCTGATCAAGAATATATATACTTTGTGGGGTCGGAGATGCTTCCTTCTGCCTGTTACATACATTTTTTGGCGACTTTAATATACCATTTCACCCTATGGGTGTATGGTATAAAAATAGATATAAATGAAAGGGAAGGAAATGATGACCTAATCCGCCAACATGAACGAAAGGATACTCAGTAATCGCCAACAAGAAAAGATGCCAAACGGCCAATAAAAGACGCGAGCTAAGTCCAAAAAAATAAATAAACCACATTCCAACACAAGAAAAAACCAGAGGGCCGGGGCTAACTTCGACCGCGTCAAAGTTTGTATACCCTTGCAACATTTTTGGTAACTCTTTCCTTACCTATAGCCATCAAAGTGATAAAAAACGTTTAAGCTAAAAAGGCTAATGTTTGCGAAAGAACGGCCTACAATCTTAGCATAGAAAATAATGAAGATATTGATCAAAGTCACTGTTTTCCACCGATCGACCAAAATTAATATACCCTTTTTGCAAGGGTATAAAAAGCAAAGTCGCTACATATAAAAAACATACACAAAACATACAATACACATGCATGGAAATGATAAAAGAAAATGCACATATACATAAAACAAACACAAGGTACAAGGGACAGGGGAGGACAAATCCCTCCCAAAGAAGGGGGGATAAATGATAATAATATCCCACACAACAAGCAAGCAGCAACACAATCCAACGCTGTAAATGATTCACCAGATAGAAGATACAGCCGAGACACAAACCAAATGTACGATATACGACCAAATCTGCTACTGGTCGATCGAACTGATTCAAGGCAAATGATTTACAATGTTTGGCCATGTTTTGGCCAATCGAACCACACGCAACCGCTGGAGATTTCGTACAAGCGGGAAGATGCCTGGGAAGCATAATACACGAAATCGGCTGTGCATAATTGCAAGCAAAAGCACAGAGCACTTTCGTTACGCATGCGAGACCGAAAGCAGTTAGATCGCGAACAGCCGAAATCATGCGAACCAAAGAGAACAAAAGTGAGGACCAAGCAAGCCCGTGAGACGGGTGCGGGAATGCATGGTGCCGAAACGAAACCAAGTGAGGGCCATGCTTGTGAATCGGGGAGTAGGGGGGAGAGCATGAACGCAAGAAACGATAATGGTTTGTGGATTGGAAAAGCGAATATGCAAGCCGAAGGGGGAGAGATGAGCAATGGGGAAGCCCTCTATCCAATGGATACGATATGCGCGTTGGATTGCGATACAGATAAAATCTACCACCATTATTTATTGAATTAATCAGGCTAATTATCGTTAAATAATAGATTAAGTTAAATACAACAAATATATGTATGCATAGTTCTAATGTGGGGGGAAATTGGGCGAAGTTGGGTATGACGAGTGGATCAAGGGGAGCGACGGGCGACGGCAGCACCGCTAGAGAAAGGAAAGCAGCAAAAGTCAACGGGATACGATGGGCGGCCAATGGGAAAGCGACGCCAATATGAGAAAGTGATAGAAGCCAATGTAGGCAAGGGAGGAAGACAAGGACAAGAAAACGATTGGCCGGCAGCCAGAAAGAAATCGGACACATATGCGCCAAGGATTTAAGGGACTTTCACCACGCATAGCAACAAATGGACGAGTGGGTGAAAGCAGTGGGCAGCTGTATAGCAGTACTACACCAATCTATTCCTGAGGCCGTGGGAGCTGCCTATATAAAGGCAACACCACTCAAGGAATTCATTAAGTCAACAAGTCGTGATCAACCAAGTTTTAAGGCCTTACGAGAAACTTTAAAAGCTCATGCTAGTGAAACAAGTCCGGTGAAAAGGATCAAGAAAAATAGAATAATTGAGAAGGCCTTACGAGTAAGAAAATCCTGCTGCACGACAAACGGCCACGGGATTTATCCTGGAGACCACGAGCACGCCTAGACCATCTTTAAAACACGGCTGGAGGCACTGTGAGGAATATTATAAATGATAATAATATCCCACACAACAAACTAGCAGCGAAGCAATCCAACGGTGTAAATAACGCACCAGATACAAGATAATACAGCCGAGACACAAACCAAATGTAAGATATACGACCAATCTCGTTATTGGTCGATCGAACCAGTGCAAAGCAAATAAGTTACGATCAAACGCAATGGATCGAACCACACGCAACTGCAAGCGATTTCGTACAAGCGGGAAGATGCGTGGGAAGCATAAGGCGAGAAGTCGGCAATCACATATACGAGGTACGATACGGTTACGATCAAACACGATCGATCGAACCGCACGCAACCGCGAGCCATTTCGTACAAGCGGGAAGATGCGTGAGAGGCATAATAGACGAAATCGGCTATGTAAGAGCAAATAAATGCAAGCGAAAAAGGGCATTGGCCCAGTGAGACAATTCAAGAGCACAGAGAGGCCATAATAGAGATGCATGCATTAACATACAATGCGTGTACAACTACGCTGAATAAGCATACACCCACACTACACGTATACTATGCGTGTATGACCGCGAGAGGGAGTACCGGTGGCCAATGGGTGCTCTCTGCCTACGTCACGCATGCGAGATCGAAAGCAGTGAGAGCACGAACTGCCGAAATCATGCGAACAAAAGTGAGAGATGCATGCATTAACATACAATGCGTGTACAACTACGCTGAATAAGCATACACCCACACTACACGTATACTATGCGTGTATGACCGAGAGAGGGAGTACTGGTGGCCAATGGGTGCTCTCTGCCTACGTCACGCATGCGAGATCGAAAGCAGTGAGAGCACGAACTGCCGAAATCATGCGAACAAAAGTGAGGGCTAAGTAAGCCCGCGAGACGGGTGCGGGGAATGCATGGTGCCGAAACAAAGCCAAGTGAGCGCCATGCTAATGAACCGGGGAGTAGGGGGGAGAGTGAAACATGTAAAACGATAATGGTTTGTGGATTGGAAAAGGGAATGAGCAAGCCGAAGGGGGAGGGATGAGCAATGGGGAAGCCCTCTATCTAATAGATACGATGCGTGCATTGGATTGCGATTTAAATGAAAGTAATCAACATTACATATTGAGTTAATCAGGCTAATTAGTATTAAATGATAGATTAAGTTTAAGTACAACGAATATATATATGTATGCATAATTATAATATGGAAACAATATGAGCGAAGTTGGGTATGACAAGCGGATTGAGGGGAGCGACGGGCGACGGCAGCGCCGCCAGAAAAAGGGAAAGCAGCGAAAGTCAACAGAGAAAGCCACAGAGAAAGTGGACATATGCGCCAAGGATTTACGGGACTTTCACCACGCATAGCAACAAGTGGGTGCGTGGGTACGAGCAGAGGCCCGATGGAAATGTACCAGCTGTATAGCGGTACTACGCCAATCTATTCCTGAGGCCGTGGGAGCTGCCTATATAAAGGCAACGCCCATCAAGCAAATCATCAAGTCTACAAGTCGTGATCAACCAAGGGAGTTTTTAAGGCCTTACGAGTAACCTTAAACGCTCATACTAGTGACACTAAACGAGTGAAAGGATCAAGAAAATGAGAATAATTGGAGAAGGCCTTACGAGTAACCTCTCAAATTATCCTATAACCAGCAAGTCCATGGAATAGGACTAGAACACCGTGCCCAGGCAAGAAATAAGAAAAGTCAAACTGCTCCAGGACGATTCCCAGCATATTGGAAGGTACAAGGATATATCCTGTTACCAAAATTCCAGGATCTATATATCGTGACGAACACCAATTGCTTTGAGAATCCCGCCCTACAACAAACGAGGATTTATCCTTGGGGTTACGAGCACGCAAAGACCATCTTAGAAACGCAGTCAGAGGCATTGAGGTGGAAGCAACATCCCTAGAAGATCAGAATACGCCAGGAACGTGAGAGAAAAGCCAGAGGATATATCCCAAGGCCAATTAACGCGCCGGCATTATTCTGAAAAGGGAGATATCAGACAAGATATTCATATCACGAGTCTGAAACAGGAACCAGAGGAGACACAAGGGACGAGAGACGGACTAGGATCGAGCGTCGAGGAACCCCAGCCATAAGCAGCGATGTCCAAGTTCGGGACTCCTTCAGACAAACTTGTCATATCCAACCAAGCCCATAAATAATCGTAAATAAATATACCACCAAAGCTAATAATTAAACAAACGAGTTCTAATTTCACCGGGGCATAAAATAAATTTTGTTGTGCCGAACCTGGCCTAAGAGATAGCATAGATATCCCGAGGGACGCGAAAGGATCGTTACAGCACTGAGGTGGAAGCAACGTCCCTAGAAGATCAGGATACGCCAGGAACGTGAGAGAAAATCCATAGGATATATCCTAAGGCCAATCAGCGCTCCAGAGATATTCTGAAGAGGGAGATATCAGGCAAAGTATTTACATTGTGAGTCTGAAATAGGAACCAGCGGAGACACAAGGAACAAGAGACGGACTGAAGCAAGCAGAAGGACCCAAACCACAATCAGCGCGTCATACCCAGCCGAGCCCAAAAATATCATAAATAAATTCGTCATCTAAAACCATTAAAGAAACAAACGAGTTCTGATTTCACCGGGACACAAAATAAATTTTGTTGTGCCGAACCTAGCCCAAGAGATAGTAGAAATATCCCAAGGGACGAGAAAAGATCGTTACACTAAATATCTTTTCTTTACTTTTTGGATATGGAGAAAAATTTCTTCCCATTCCTTGCTTAAAGATATTCCCTTTTATATTTCTACCTCCTCATCTGAATCTCCTATAACAAGAGTTTCTATACCTGCTTGAAAGATATTATGTACCCATTCGGGCACATCCTTATATTTAGGTTTCCTCGACAATAGTCTACTATATGCTATTTTGACGGATTGTTCCATAAGGTAAACAATATACTTGTTGAACTTGCAATTGTTGGCTATCCAGTACCTAATTTCCTTGTATTTGTAATTTGTTTTACGTGAGTGTATCAGGAAATCAAAAAAAAGCAATGTACTTTTGGAGATATTTTCTTTCTATCTCGCTCATATTGTTTACTATGTATTTAGCAACTGCCTGCTATATTTAAAAAGCAGCATACATAAGCTACTGTGAGAATGAAACTCATCTGTATCCTAGAGCCTCCTTGAACTGGGAAATCTTCTCCCGTTATGTCCAGGTAAGCTAACCTAATTTGTACCAACTTTATAGAGCCTTGAGGTGAGTTACTTTCCTCGACTTCTATTAAATCTTGGACTATGCTATTTAATCTTTTATTCAAAATTTTCTTGATTCATAATTGCTTGTGTGCATATGTATTTTTAGACCTTATCCAGATCATTAGCTTGGGTTAGAGCTCTTTTAGTTACACATCTGTTGTGTACATATGCGCACAATATTATGACAATTATCAATAGTAGTATGTTCGTTAATCGCATATCAGCATTTGATGATTGAATTTTATTTATAACGTTTGCAGTGGAGTACACTGATTTTGTTTCAATTAACCCCATTGCAATGCATTGTGGGTATAACGGATATATCATATATGTAGTGTCATATGGCTACATATGTGCTGAGAGATGGCAGCCCTGGATGCGGTGCGACAATGTGGCATCATAGGTCGTTAAGAAGAGAGAACGAGAGAAGGAACGATAGAGAACAGACGTATAGGCCGAAGGTGTACAAAAGTTGCTTAAGTTGTATTTCAAGTTGTTAAAGTCGTAAAGTTGCTAAAAGTTGTCATCTAAAGTTGTTAAGTCTAAGTTCTTTTTATCCTAATTTCAACCGACTATTTTGCTATATATCTAACTATTAATAAACAACAATTGTTGTATACACGCAATAATTCTTACATATGTATATATATTTTAATTTAATATCAGAGGGCCGGTGCTAACTTTGACCGCGTCAAAGTTTGTATACCCTTCCAAGTTTTTCGTGTAAAAGGTCTAATGTTTGCGAAAGAACGACTAAGTAAATAACGAAGATATTGATCAAAGTCACTGTTCACCAGCGATTGTTGCTATGGGAGCTATATGACATAGTTGCCCGATCTTTATAAAATTTGACACACCCAATAATAGTTATGCTAAACTGAGAAATAAAAATTTTTATGACAATTTCTTCAAAAGTATCGAAGTTATTGACAAAAGTCACTGTTTTCGATCGGTCGGTCCTGTGGGAGCTATATGATATAGCCACCCGATCTTGATCAAATTTGGCGCAGTCGTTTATATGTGTAATAAATTTATAAATATTTAATTTCACGACAATAGCTCAAAAAATAACGCAGTTATTGAGAATCCGGCTGAATCCGAGATATACAACCTGTGCACTCTATACAAGGCTACATGCAGCTCTGTAGCTCTTTCGGTCTGGGAGGAGTTTGCGCTGATCCAGACGGACGGACGGACAGACGGACGGACATGGCTATTTGAACTCGTCTAGTCTGGCTGATCAAGAATATATATACTTTATATGATCGGAGATGCTTCCTTCTATGCGTTGCACACTTCTGACCAAAATAATATACCCTTTTTGCAAGGGTATAAATATGATTGTAACGAATACGAAAAAATAGGAAATAAAATCTGATAAAGATAGGTTAAAACCTTTTGTTTAGCAATTACTTTCATTATTTTTTTTCATAAGTATTTCATGTTTTGATCGTATATGCTTGATTATGAATATTACTTACATTACATTACATTACATATCGCAAAAACACGCAGAAGGTTAGTTTTTACTCCAGAAGACGAACACATATGTTTAGTTTTCTATCTTTTTGGACAATACAAAACAGTACACATATATAAAATATAATAAATTTGAGCACCAAATTGTTTTGTTTTATCCATTCTACATACCCTGGCCTCCAAAATCCATTTTTTTCATTATCTTATTTTTTTTGTGTAAATTTGCCAAGCGTTCAAAGTGAATAAAAATTTCCCGCCAATTTTGTCGCAGGCATCAGCTGACTAATCACCTGACTTTGAAGCTTGATCAGAATAACAGGGTTGCATGTTTGGTAACAGCGATCATCGATTTTTCCTATTTAGGGACTCTAGTTTGAAGTGGGAAGGTCGCAATGGATTGCGCTAACTGCATCTGGATTGTTGAGAAGTTTTAGTGTTTCGAATATGAGACTTTTTTCGGTGATACTGATGTTGTGACGAATTATCTTGCCGAAAAGTATAATTTTCCTTTGGAAAGAAAGTGTGCCTCTTCTACGACGATTTGGTTTTTGAAGCAAATTATTGGCTTATCTCTCTCGTAGCATATAAGAATTGAAGAATTTACTGTACCAAGAGAACTCGAATGCGACAGACGCAAAATAAATGTAAAACTACTAACGTCGTCTAATCTGATTGTGGCAAGGGATGTTTTGATTCATCGAATCCAAACGAGTATCAGTTTATTATTGAGAAATTAGCCAACAGATAGGTTAAAAACTTTTGTTTAGCAATTACTTTAATTATTTTTTTTTCATAAGTATTTCATGTTTTCAGAAGGACTGAGTTCTGGGGGTTCCTTGTCATTATTTACATTACATTACATTACATATGGCAAAGACACGCAGAAGATTAGTTTTTACTCCAGAAGACGAACACATATGTTTAGTTTTCTAACTTTTTGGACAATACAAAACAGTACACATATATAAAATATTATAAATTTGAACACCAAATTGTTTTGTTTTATCCATTCTACATACCCTGGTCACCAAAATCCATTTTTTCCAGAATCTTATTTTTCTTTTGTGTAAATTTGCCAAGCGCTCAAAGTGAATAAAAATTTCCCGCCAATTTTGTCGCAGGCATCAGCTGACTAATCACCTGACTTTGAAGCTTGATCAGAATAACAGGGTTGCATGTTTGGTAAAAGCGATCATCGATTTTTCCTATTTAGGGACTCTAGTTTGACTATAGATAATCATAATTATTATTTGCTTCCACAAAATTTTCGACTTTATGCCACTAATTTGGCAATTCAGCCCAGTGTGCAATGCCGTAATTAAGTGGCTGGAAAATTAAGCACTAGTTCATGTTAAATGCTGGCTAAGGTGAGAAGGTTGCAATGAGAGGTTTCAGTGTTTCGAATATGAAACTTTTTTCGGTGAAACTGATGTTGTGACGAATTTTCTTGCCGAAAAGTATATATTTATATTCTGCCTAGAAAAGGCGTCGGCTACTAAATTTTCTTTACCTGGTTTATAGAACACTTTTGCGTTGTGTTTGTCAATAAATGATTTCCACACGGTGTCCTTTCTTCGCGTGGACGAAATGGCCCGTGACCCGTCCGTGCGGCTTCACTTTTATTCTGAAAAACCGGTAGTCCGCCCACACCAAGAAGCAATAGTTCCGTCGTGAGCTCGGACAGGCGCTCCTACTGGGTTCTTGGGTGATACCGATGTTATGAGTGCGTGTCGATAGCCGAGGTCAGGCCTTCTCGTCGTTGGGGCCTGAGTCGGTCTCTTTCTGGCTGGTGACCATCGGGGGAACGCCTAGTGTCGACCAAGGGTTGACGCACCCACCAACAAGTGGTCCCCCTTGAAAATTCTTTAGTCGGTGGCCTCGTGCGGGCCGTGGGTACAAGGTGTCCCGAGGCCGATGTCTTCAGAAGGACTGAGTTCTGGGGGTTCCTTGTCATCATTGTCAGCTAGGCCTGCGGTACGTCGCTCACGCCAGTGGGCTTCTTGTAGTCTAACGACGTTGCTGGAAAGAAACTTGATTATTTTATACGGGCCTTTATACTTAGTTGCTGGCTCCTTTTCTTCACCAGGCTGGCGGAATGGGTTCTTAAGGACAGCGTCAGGTACTGGAGGCGGCCAGACTGAGCCCGACTGACATACTGGTTTGCTGCTATGCTGAAAGCCAGAAGTATCCTTGGGCGTAGCGGGCGTTTCTGCAGGACCCAGTCGACCCAGGGCATTAGCCCGGGTGTGGTCTTCCGACACTAGCGATGGCTGAATTATAGACTTGACGGAACTGTGGGGCCTATCGAAAGGGGGCAACTGTAACAGATAATCGTTCAGTTCGTTTATGAAACTCTTGTTCGCTCCTGAGTCCAAGGTAGCTACCATTGGTTTTCTATTGACGAAGATATGCAGTTGGATGCGGCCTTTCCTTAGGAGGAGGGGGTTACTGGGCTGGGGTCCTGGTCTTTCCGTCTGGCCCAGATTGAGACGGAGGTTTGGTCCGCTTCCCGAACGGCGGCAACATTCGATGGCACGTACCCCCAGTTCGTCCGCATTGCCAACAGAATAACACACGGGGCTTCGTACATTCTCGTGCGATGTGACCAGCTTCCGCCCATTTGCGGCAATCTGTACTGGTATCTACGGGTGCTTCGAAGAGTTGGCATATTGCAGTCCCGTTTAGGCTGGAAGTTATATGATCAAAGGGCTTATTTTGAACGGCGTTGCTCCTTTTCCACGAATGCGCGGGGTCATCGCTACCTTGCTCTACTCGAATTGTGTCATAATTTACCACCAATTTGGTTAAAGAACTCTAAAAATTCGGCTGGTTTGCCACCAGCTTTCGGCCCGTCCGGTCAATAAGATGTCCATTATCAGAGGCAGTGTCTCCAAGCTCAAACGGTACGTCGCGGCTCGAGTCTCTATTTGCTCTATGAAATAGATAGGATCGGTAGATCCGCTAAAGGCAATTCCCCATTTGGGTATTCGTTCCGCGATCGAGGCATAGCTCCCAGTGGTACGGCCTACCATAGATTGTAATAGACCCGGACACATGACGACAAAATCTCAAAAAAAATTGGGACATATCCCGCGTTATATATGTATTAGCTAAAGAGAACTACACATATATATCAATAAAATAAAGTAGCAGTCGAACACTCCTGTTTTGCACCCTGTAACTGTCGACATAGGTCAGCAAAACACAAAGGTTACTGCGATCCTTTTGCTCAATAAGATGGAGGCAGAACGGATAAGCTTACTCCCGCTGTTCCACCAGGACTTCACCTCGATTTCCAACTAGAGATACCCGAACCACTTGAATTATACTGAGAACGCGTGTGATAGACTTTAGAGAAGATGTTTAGTATGCATATGACTGCTCAATGGGATTTATAAACGACTAGCAAAAACAGCCTGTGGGGGGGTTCTTTGTGAACGTCATAGCTAGTATGTTCACAGCGTATTTTATGTATGTCGGCTATCCATATTAACCGAATCCCTTGCCTGGGTTTTTTAGAGAAGAATACAAAAGAGTTACGGACATCACTTCTTGCAGGCGCTATAGATGATAATTGCGCTCCGCGTCTGTACCCACCCTACCATGAGCCTGCCAGCGAAAGTTATCGCAGACTCACAAAACGAAAGCTAGGACTTCTTCTTCTACATCAGGGAACAAAGAAATTAATGATTCATAATAAACTTAATATTTATTCAAACATTTCAAAATAATTAGCATCATCATGATATAGGTTCGATCAAGTTGATCTACAAAAATTCTTCATCTTCAAAACAGTGTTTAGCTAAATAGCTGAATCTCGGTACAATTCCGATTATAAAGGTTGCAAATGTTGCATATTGGTTCTTATTTATAATAATTACTCTACTATTTAATATTCATGATTTCCTAACTTTACTGTAATTAAACTTTTCACATTAGTTCAAAAAAAAAAAAAAAATTAAAAGAAAAAAAAAAAAATATACATTTATGCGGCGTGATTACGCTAATATCCTCACAAAATTCATTTTCTAGCAATATTTTGCTCTATATATGTCCATTGACATTAAATGCTAATACTCATCCAAACAAATGCATGTCATCAGTTAAATTTATACAAATATAAGGAAAATGGGTTTTTGATACACTTACAGCTTGTTCATTTTTCCCACGCAAAAAGATCTTTCGTTGTGTTGTTGTCGCTGTTGAAAATAGGAAGGTTTACATATTCCAAATAGAGCTAAAGCATCTAGTTACATTGTGAATTTACATGCATACTCAAATTCTGAAAAATGAAAATTATTACTAACGAAAAAATACACTGGAATTGAATTCCATTTCTGTTAAAATTGAACCATTTAGCCAATAAACAAAAAAAAAAAGGAAATTCAATGTGAACTTAACTTAAAATTGATGCTAAACTACTGTAGAGCCTTATGTTGACTCATTTCACTTAATCCTGGTTTTTTTGTCCGTTCCGAAGACGAATAAAAAATCTCCTTAGGCAAATTAAACGCCTTGGTTATACTTGAAAATAATTCGAAAATGCTTTTCTCATTTACTTAACGTGTTGAGTGAGGTTAGGTTTTGTTCGTAGAAAGGTTAGATTGAATACTTCCTTCTACTGTTCATCCTTCATGCTTTAGGTTAGGTTACAATTGGGAAAAAAGTTAGGTTTTGTACATCCTTCTAGGTTTATAATCCTCCACGTGTTCTGCTGGTATGGTCTGGATTTTATGAGGCAAGATAAGCGAAAGTGCGATGTTGACAATTAAAAATGTCTCAACATTCGAAATTTCACTTCACTTCGCTAACGCCGTATCTATAAGACACAAAACTATTTTGGGAATTCATCTTTTATTTACCCTTAATACCATCCGAGGCAAAAGTTAAATATATTTAACTCTCGGATTTCCACAATCGATCGTCGGTTCAAGCCGTTGACTGTCGCAAACAGTTCACTCACAAAAATTTTGAGACTGCTGGGGGCAAGTCTGCCGAAGACAGGTGTCTCAAAGAAATGTCAAGCAAGGCGAATTAATAGAAAAATTGCCAATTCTTGATGGAAACTATTTCCGATGCTGTTAAAGAGAAAATGCATAAGTTAAACGTACAATAATTCGAGAATTATTGCAATGAAATTAACTTACATTACTCTTGAACACATACACACGCATATGTATACTTTGTTTTTCGCACACGCGTAGGGGTTATGATGCACTCCCCTATTGTGTTATTTTAAACTTTGGACAAATACGTCCGATCAGTTGGAATTCACGTGGAGGAAAGAAAGAACACTTTTCCAAAAACCACGCTGTCCTGTAAATCTCTTTTGCCTTATTTTTCTTATTGTTTTATCCAAACTCCACTTATAGAAAATAATGTAAAGCAATGCAAAACAAACCGATCAGCTGTGTGGCGTTGCCACTTAGTTCATTCTTTTTACAGCTGGTTAGCTACATTTCGTTTCTCACCACTTTAGCAAATATCGATAACAACAACAAAATACTAAATAAGCGAAATCAGTTGAATTTTAAAATAACTGAAATTCCTGTACCTTACACCACTGTTTAATTTGTTGTTTATTCAACGTCACGAATTCAACAGAAATGTGAAAGTCTGTGATATAACAATATTTATTGACGAATATCCTTCGCATGGAAAGTTCCTACTAATTTCCCTTGTAAATCTTCTAGAATACAGTATGAATTCCTTTGTTTTTCACGAACACGAGCTTTAAGAAACGCCGGGCAAAGTTACGCATTAATTTCTTTACTAAAATTGCTCTGAACAAAATTCCTTCTAAAAACTTCCTGACCAACTTTGAAACAGATAGGCCTGGTTATTAAATTATATTGCTGGGCTTGTTGTTCATATGCACTTTTCAAGTTTTCTCGTAACTTTGATCGTAATATTTTAAGCTGATCATCTCGATCGAGCTGTACTACTGGTTCATCTAACATTGTTAAATTCCTTTGCAGTTTATATTGACTTGCATGCGTTATCATATCTAATCCATATACCGCATGGTATGGAGAAATCTTTAAACTTTGATGATAACTATTTCTTAAGGCACAACTTATTTCTTGGATATGGATATCCCACTCTGTTTGATAAGATTTTAAATACAAACGAATAGCGGACACGATCGAGCGATTCACTCTCTCTGAAGCATTGGATTGAGGGGAATATGCAGCTGTATAAGTATGCTGAACTCCAAACGTAGTTAAAAACCAGAGGGCCGGGGCTAACTTCGACCGCGTCAAAGTTTGTATACCCTTGCAACTTTTTTGGTAACTCTTTCCTTACCTATAGCCATTAAAGTAGAAAAACGTTTTATCTAAAAAGGCTAATATTGCGAAAGAACGGCCTAAAATCTTAGCATAGGAAAGAACGAAGATATTGATCAAAGTCACTGTTTTCCTCCGATCGTTCCTATGGGAGCTATATGATATAGTTAGCCGATCTTTATCAAATTTGGCACAGTCATTAACAGATATATTAAACTGACAAATAATTAATTTGAAAGCAATCGCGTTAAAAGTAACGAAGTTATTGATAAAAGTCACTGTTTTCGAAAGATCGTTCCTATGGGAGCTATATGATATAGTCACCCGATCTTGACCAAACTTGGCATAGTCGTTTATATCTGTAATTAACTCACCAATATTAAATTTCACGACAATAGCTAAGAAAATAACGAAGTTGTTGAGAAAAGTCACTGTTCGTGACTTTGCCATTTGTATGGGAGCTATATGATATAGTGATCCGATCCGGCTGAATCCGAGATATACAACGCCTGCAGTATATACAAGCCTACATGCAAAATTTCAGCTCTGTAGCTCCAACGGTGTAGGAGGAGTTTGCGTTGATCCAGACGGACGGACGGACGGACGGACGGACGGACATGGCGATTTGAACTCGTCTCGTCGTGCTGATCAAGAATATATATACTTTATATGGTCGGAGATGCTTCCTTCTATGCGTTGCACACTTTTGACCAAAATTAATATACCCTTTTTGCAAGGGTATAATGAATTAAATTCGTTTGATTTAAACTGCACTCCACTATCACTTACTAAAATTTCTGGTACTCCATAGGATAGAAAAATCTGACTTTGAAGAAACTCTATAATTGGTTTTGTCGTGAAGTTTTTCACTGGACAAAGCCATTGAAATGATCTAACACAATAAGTAAACCTATGTTTCCTTTTCTACTCCTTGGATATGGTCCTAAGAGGTCGATGTGTAAACCTTGAAACGGTCGTTCAGACACTGCCTGTTTACCCATGGGTGCTTGTAATGTCCTATTAGGAGGTTTAGTACACTTACATACCTCACAATTTCGCACATATTCTCGAATCTCGGAAACCATCCCCGGCCAATATAAATGTCTTTTTATTAGTTTCACGGTTTTTACCATGCCTCCATGAGCTGTAATAGTGGAATCATGCGCACGTGAAATAACTTCTGCGGTCATTCTTTGCGGCACCCACAATTTCCACATTTTCTTTTTGCACACCTCGGTACCATCATTATGTTCAGTCCTAATATACACCAAGTTATCCATGACTTTGACATCAGGGTATGACTGCACATTTTGTAGTACTTTCTCCTTTAGTTTTTAATAATCTTCATCCTTAAAACAGTCTGAAGATAAATCAATTTCTAGCCCAAATGAGTTTAACTGCGCGATCTCTTCAGAGTACATACGCGACAATGCATCTGGTACTATATGTTCTCGTCCTTTTCTATGACTTATCTCAAATTTATAACCTTGCAATTGCATAGCCCATCTCGCTAGACGCCCTTTAAGATTGGACTGCTTCATCAACCAAGATAGACTGGCATGATCTGTAACAATCTCAAAATCTTGAAGTTCTAGATAACAACGATAGCGTTCTACACCCCAAACTACGGCTAAGCATTCACGTTCCGTGACACTGTAATTTCTTTGTGCCGCGTTTAGCTTTTTGGACATATAGGCTATGGGTTTTTCTTCGCCTTCCAAATCCAATTGTACTAAAACTGCACCAACACCAACATCGCTTGCATCACATTGAAGAAAAAACTTTTTACTAAAATCAGGGTTTTGCAAAACTGGAGCAGTCGTCAGTTGTCTTTTGAGATTGTCAAAAGCTTTCAAACATCGTTTTCTTTCCTAGCAAATCTGTTAATCGGCGCTGCAATTTCTGAAGAGTTTGCGATGAATCTTCGATACCATCCTGCTAATCCTAAAAATCCACGCGTTTGTTTTAGGGACTTTGGTGTAGGCCATTGCAAAATCGATTCAATCTTGCTCGGATCGGTTGAAATTCCGCCTCTGCCAATTATGTACACAAAATATTTAACTTCGGTCACACAAAACTGACTCTTCTTGAGATTTAACATTAGATTCGCTTTACGAAATTGATCCGCTAATCTCATCAATACTGAAATATGAAATATGAAATATTTTATATATATATATATATATATATATATATATATGTTACTACACATAAATCATCAAGATATCCAAAACAACAATACTTTAAATCCGCTGGAATAACTTCGTCCATCAACCTGCACATAGTTTGCGGGGCATTGCACAATCCGAATGGCATTACTCGAAATTGGTACAAAGGCCTTCCTGGAATAGTAAATGCTGTGATTCCACGAGATTCTTCTGATAATTCCACTTGCCAATACGCATCTTTAAGATCGATTTTAGTAATGATTTCGGCACGAGGAAGCCGTGCGAGTATCCCATCAATACTTGTAACGGATATGCATCCTTTGTCGTACACGCATTTATCTTTCTAGCATCTAGACATAATCTTACTTTCTCAGGTTTAACTACTAATCTCATCGGAGAACTCCACGGACTATTTGATAACTCTATAACTCCTAACTCTATCATTAGATCAAGTTCGCTATACATTAATTTTTCCACCGCTGGGGATACGGGATAAAACCTTTGCTTAATTGGTTTCGAAGATCCGACATCTATATGATGTTTAATCAACGTTGTTCGCCCAAGCCCTTTCCTTTCAAATGACGGAAATAATGAAATAATGGCTTGAAGTTGTCTCTTTTGACAGTCAGATAGTGGGTATGATTGTTCCTCTTTACTATCTGGAATTCTGCATTCGCTTTCGTAATCTAAAGCTGATAACAAACCTGGCGCTAATTGAAACGCTTTCCAAAAATCTATTCCCAATATCATCCTTTTCTGAATGGACGGTATGATGAATAACTTTATCGGTCTTGTTTGGGTTTTATGGGTAATATCTAGCGTAATGAAACCGATGACTGGTTGATCTTGTCCATCCGCTGTTTTAACTTGGGAAGAAACTTATGCAACTTATGTTCGCGCCGGTATCTAAAAGACTTTGTTCACGAAAATTTAAAAATGATACTTCCGCATACAATCTTCCATCCGACTTTTCATGAATCATTGACGAAATAAGTAAACGCTTAGTTTGTCTAACTGCTTTCTAAAAAGTTCGCAATCGCATAATTGATCTCTTTGGTCGTGACCGAGCTGAAGTTGGGTTGCTTTCAAAAATTCTACTACGCACTTTGAGATAATTTCTCAAACGTTCTTGATAGGGTTTCACTGACGATATAACTGGCGTCTTATCGTAACAGTTAAAAGGTAAGTCTGGTATTTGGTTTGCTTGCTCTATTGGTTCTGAGCTAGCAGCTAAATCAGGTAAGATTTCAATTAAAGATTTTTCGGGGCCATCCGAGCTTTTACAGATGGACCCTTCACTAAGTTTTCCGCTTTCTTGGTGATACAAATTTTACATTGAGGCTTATATACGTTTTTCGAGCCACACCCGTAACAAAATATAGTGCGAGGCTCTAAGCAGTTGTCCCAGCCATGTCCCTCTGCATCACAATTCCAACACCGAAATACTTGAACCGGAGCTTGCACTGCTTCAACATTGTAAGCATTTAAATCCATCTTTTCGGAGAGTTCGCACTTTTCTGGCTCTTCTACTTCCGCAATGTTGCGTTTAGCATACTGAAAATTGGATGAAGTTATATTTGCTCTCCTAGAGACTACATCCCCTAATAAATTTTCTCGCATTTGCACTAGCTTTCGAAGATAAGGTATAGAGAGAATAGGTATATACAACAATTCATGACGAATGTCTGGCAATAAATTACGTGTGAGCAACTGAATGAGTTGTTCTTCGTCTATGCTTTTCGACATACGTGACATCTGAATATCATCGTAAAAGTTTTCAAAGGTTTCTCCTACCTTTTCTTTGTGCATACTGCATTGGTCTAAGCAATCCTCCGTTAACGTTTTGATACGATAAAGAAACTCTTCGACCGTAACTCCTTTTGACGAACCGTCAAATTTTACATTCCAACTATGAATAAGCTGTGTAATTTTATCTCGGTTATGACCTGTTCTACTTGGTCCGACTGTAGATAAACTCCTAGGAATACTTTGGTTTAGCGCTGGCGCATTTACATGTTGCTCTGTAATTCCCAATTGTCTCATTCTTCGGTCTATTATGGACTCTATTTGATTACTAATTCTGTCATAATCAATTTCTACCGAGGCTCGCGCTGGTCTTCTACAAGCGTCGAAGCTTCTACGAGGTATATTGGACCCATTTCCTGGAGGTCTTCCTCGTTGTTTTCTCTTCGTTGTGGGTCGGTCTCCTTCAGACATCTCGATATTTGCAGATGCTTGATTAGCTTGTTCACCCCCACTAAAATTTCTACGAGAGCGTGTATTTGGGCCTTTCGGCAGGACGTTCGGATTCTATCTCTTCAAATGGCACGTTTTGCACTTCTAAATCTGTTCTACGTATCGACGCATTACAAACTTGACATACATTAAACTGATCAATACATTCTGATATACAATTTTTATGAAATAGATGATGGCATGAAGTTTTCACCACCAACTCTTGCGGGGCCCATACTGCTTTCTGACAAATTGAGCATAACGCATCTGAGATCTCATGAGCTAAGTTTTCTTCACTCCTAGTGAGAACCATTTTGACAAATTTCTGATTAATTTTAATATTTTAATAATATTTCGTGATTAAATTTTAATTGGTATTTTATCTTAAATCATATCGTTCCCTTAATGTGAATTTGAAGTCACTATCTTATATTTTCTAATAATGAGTCGTATACTCTAATATATCCCAAAACAAATTTAGGAAAATGAAAGAAAAAGATTAAAGAATACACAGGGTTGCTCCTGGCAAATAATTTTAAATGCATCACTCTATTAACAGGTCAGGATTTAGCTTAGCCAAAAAAAAAAAACTGAATTTCCTAGCATAGTTTATGACTGCACTATTTAAGTTATAAGATTCCATTTGCACCTGGTGCTTTCAAAAGAGAAAAAAAAAGATTGGTTGATTATTTTTTCTTTTATGCAATGCCAATATTAATTCAACCCTGAATTGATTGGTCTTTATAACTGCTTCGCAATTATAAAGAATTCCAAAAATGCAATCCGTCGATCGAATCTTATAGCAGATACATAACAGAAAAGGAGATAAGAGAAAAAAAATAGAAAGAAACAAAAAGATCCTCAAAGCTATTGGTTTAGCGCTCTAGTGGTCGTAGACGTAAAAACACTACGTTACAAATTCCAAGCTAGACTTAAATCGCCAATACCAGTATTAGAGTAACAGAAAATATGCGAAAAGATGAAGTTTACCTAGCCAATCCTACTACTAGAGGTCGCTGTGGCAGAATTACTACCATACGATTTCCATTTAGTTGCATAGAGACCGCATCCATAACATTCAAACTTTCTACACAAAACTAGAATGAAAAGAGAATACCATCTACGTCCTAAGGAGTGTTTTAGTGGTCGCTATTGTAGTCTGGCTACAAGACGAATTCCAAGCTAAATTTTCTTCAGTCAGTAGAGAGCAAAAAGAAGAAAGAAATAAAGAAAATCATTGACACATTCGGTCTTTTCTGACGAAAGCTCAATATGGTCTGATGTTATTCGACCCCATTTACCCAAAGTGTAAAGAAAAAAAAATTTTAAGTCAACCTCTCGTCCATAGGACAAACTCTTGCCCTAAAAAGTAACACCCTTTTTTTAAGGATCACCATTCTAGGACCTTACGTTACAGCCCCACGTTGGGCGCCAAATATGTAATAGACCCGCACACATGACTACAAAATCTCAACAAAAATTGGGACATATCCCGCGTTATATATGTATTAGCTAAAGAGAACTACACATATATATCAATAAAATAAAGTAGCAGTCGAACACTCCTGTTTTGCACCCTGTAACTGTCGACATAGGTCAGCAAAACACAAAGGTTACTGCGATCCTTTTGCTCAATAAGATGGAGGCAGAACGGATAAGCTTACTCCCGCTGTTCCACCAGGACTTCACCTCGATTTCCAACTAGAGATACCCGAACCACTTGAATTATACTGAGAACGCGTGTGATAGACTTTAGAGAAGATGTTTAGTATGCATATGACTGCTCAATGGGATTTATAAACGACTAGCAAAAACAGCCTGTGGGGGGGTTCTTTGTGAACGTCATAGCTAGTATGTTCACAGCGTATTTTATGTATGTCGGCTATCCATATTAACCGAATCCCTTGCCTGGGTTTTTTAGAGAAGAATACAAAAGAGTTACGGACATCACTTCTTGCAGGCGCTATAGATGATAATTGCGCTCCGCGTCTGTACCCACCCTACCATGAGCCTGCCAGCGAAAGTTATCGCAGACTCCCAAAACGAAAGCTAGGACTTCTTCTTCTACATCAGGGAACTAAAGAAATTAATGATTCATAATAAACTTAATATTTATTCAAACATTTCAAAATAATTAGCATCATCATGCTATAGGTTCGATCAAATTGATCTACAAAAATTATTCATTTTCAAAACAGTGTTTAGCTAAATAGCTGAATCTCGGTACAATTCCGATTATAAAGGTTGCAAATGTTACATATTGGTTCTTATTAATAATAATTACTCTACTATTTAATATTCATGATTTCCTAACTTTACTGTAATTAAACTTTTACCATTAGTTCAAAAAAAAAAAAAAATTAAAAGAAAAAAAAAAAATATACATTTATGCGGCTTGATTACGCTAATATCCTCACAAAATTCATTTTCTAGCAATATTTTGCTCTATATATGTCTATTGACATTAAATGCTAATACTCATCCAAACAAATGCATGTCATCAGTTAAATTTATACAAATATAAGGAAAATGGGTTTTTGATACACTTACAGCTTGTTCATTTTTCCCACGCAGAAAGATCTTTCGTTGTGTTGTTGTCGCTGTTGAAAATAGGAAGGTTTACATATTCCAAATAGAGCTAAAGCATCTAGTTACATTGTGAATTTACATGCATACTCAAATTCTGAAAAATGAAAATTATTACTAACGAAAAAATACACTGGAATTGAATTCCATTTTTTTTTTTTTTTTTTTTTTTTTATATAGACGTAGTCGTACAAGGCTCAGTACGAACAAGTGGCCCATATGACACCAGGCCCGGGCCTGTTACGAATGACCCTAAGTAAAGTTAATGTTACAACCTCTACCCACTCCGACCTAAGGGCATAGACGTATTACATATATAAACATAAATTAAACTAAAGAAATAGAAAATATTAAATGTAATGAGATAATAGGTTACATATAAAAAGAAAACAGGATAGGTATAAATAAAGATGATTACAACTAATTACGAGCGAGGAATGACAAGATCGCAGTTTTAATACCCGGAAGCGATGTTTCGGAACCGATAACGTGCCAAAGTCTGTTGTAGTCACTACATAGTATACGAAAAGGTTCATGCAGAGAATAGTTAGTTGTGCAAGTGGGAAGTATAAGCGGTGTGAAATTGCGGGTCCTTCTAGATGGAACAGAAATGTTAATTTGGCTCAACAGCTCGGAAGAGTCAATCTCACCATTCAAAAGTTTGTAAAGAAAAGTTACACCAAGCATTGTTCTACGATTAGTTAAAGAAGGAAGGTTAATTAACTGAAGTCGACTAGAATAAGATGGAAGTTGTACAGTTGGATCCCAGCGCAAATCACGAAGGGCAAAGAGTAAAAACTGTTTTTGTACAGATTCTAATTTGTTTTGATAAAACTCATATTGAGGAGACCAAACACAAGATCCATATTCTAATATGGGGCGGACTAAAGAAGTAAAAAGTATTTTGGTAATATATGGATCCTTGAACTCCTTCGACCAGCGCTTCATAAAGCCAAGAACACTCTTAGCCCTACTAACAGTAGTCGATATATGCTGATTAAAACTAAGTTTGTGGTCGATTAAGATCCCCAAATCTTTTACAACCAAGGAAGTATTATTAATTTTTTTATTTAAAAAGTAACTTGTTAATTGGGGAGAACCTCTATAAAAAGACATAACTTTACACTTAGAACAGTTTAGAGATAACAAGTTAGTCCTACACCACCCCTGAAAAGCATTCAGGTCAGCTTGCAAGGTATGACATGAGAGAGAGTCTACGATGCGATTAGCGATTTTTACATCATCGGCATACATAAGAACTCTGGAATTTAAAAGAACGGTGGGGAGATCATTAATAAAAATGGTAAATAATAATGGGCCAAGGTGACTGCCCTGTGGGACTCCTGATTCAACACAAATGATCTTAGAAATAGAGGACCTAAAAAGAACCCTCTGCCTCCTATTGCTTAGATATTGTAAAATCCAAGCAAGCAGAGCATCCGGAAAGCCAACTAAATTCAGCTTATGTAATAGTAAGGCATGGTTTACCGAATCGAAAGCCTTACTGAAATCCGTATATATAACATCAGTTTGCTTTTGTTTCTTAAAACCTTGGATTACAAAAGATGTAAACTGTAAAAGGTTAGTTGTGGTAGACCTATTCTTGACAAACCCATGCTGGTATGGCGAAAAAATAGATTTACATAAATGCTGTATTTGAGACGTCACTAGTCGTTTATAAATCCAATTGAGCAGTCATATGCATACTAAACATCTTCTCTAAAGTCTATCACACGCGTTCTCAGTATAATTCAAGTGGTTCGGAGTAAGCTTATCCGTTCTGCCTCCATCTTATTGAGCAAAAGGATCGCAGTAACCTTTGTGTTTTGCTGACCTATGTCGACAGTTACAGGGTGCAAAACAGGAGTGTTCGACTGCTACTTTATTTTATTGATATATATGTGTAGTTCTCTTTAGCTAATACATATATAACGCGGGATATGTCCCAATTTTTGTTGAGATTTTGTAGTCATGTGTGCGGGTCTATTACATATTTGGCGCCCAACGTGGGGCTGTAACGTAAGGTCCTAGAATGGTGATCCTTAAAAAAAGGGTGTTACTTTTTAGGGCGAGCACAATGACTCCGCACAGAACCTCAGGACACAAGCGGGAATACCGTCTGGGCCCGGTGAGTATACCGGCTTAATCGTCATTAGTTCCTTAGCTACCGAACTTTGCGTTATAATAGGATTAAGAATACAGTTGGATTTCGTTATAGGATATGGATATATCTGGCTAGAGTTGTACTTAGTAGATATGTACGTAGTCGAGAAGAAGTTAGCAAATAAATTAGAAATAGATTGATCAGAAGAGGCCGAATCATTATTAAAAACTGCAAACGATGGAAGGGAGACAGAATTTCGCTTTGAGTTAACGAAACTATAGAACTCTTTAGGATTTTCGGAGAATTGCAACTTGCAACGTTGTAAGTAATTATTATAGCATTTAGAATTAGAAACAATAAAATTCGATTTAGCAACCAAGTAACGAGACAGATCCGATGATAGACCCGTGACTTTATATTTTTTGTAATACCTAGACTTAAGATTCTTCAGTTTTGACAGCCCCCGCGTAAACCATGGTGATTTTTGCGTCACCACAGGAGACACTAGGGGTACACAGTCATTAAAGATCGAGTCAACAGTGGTATAAAATAAAGAAATGGCGGAATTCATATCCGTACAAGTGTATAAATTAGTCCAATCGGTATTAAGAAAGGCATTGTTTAGTGCGACAAAGTCAGTCTTCCGAAAACATCGGGTGCTTACCGTAGGATCACACTCGGAGATGGGCTCGCGGCTGGGAAACTCAATAGATAACTCTAAAGTTGGATGATAACTATCCTCTGGTAACACCATTGGACTAGTTCTAGATACTTCACAAAAGCTAGGATCAGAAGTAAAAATCAGATCCAGAAATCTGCCAGACGTATTAGAAATCGAATTCAGCTGGGCCAACGAAAGCTCAAGCAGACCATCAATAAAATCATGACACCCAGAGGGCAGCAACGTTTTGCTACCATTAACTGTTGACCAAATCATAGTGGGCAGGTTAAAGTCCCCTAGGACAATTAATAAGTCTCTGTCAGAAAGTAGTTCAACTATAAATTTAATAGAATCTCTAGAATTTCTGTTAAAATTGAACCATTTAGCCAACAAACAAAAAAAAAAAAGGAAATTCAATGTGAACTTAACTTAAAATTGATTCTAAACTACTGTAGAGCCTTATGTTGACTCATTTCACTTAATCCTGGTTTTTTTGTCCGTTCCGAAGACGAATAAAAAATCTCCTTAGGCAAATTAAACGCCTTGGTTATACTTGAAAATAATTCCAAAATGCTTTTCTCATTTACTTAACGTGTTGAGAGGTTAGGTTTTGTTCGTAGAAAGGTTAGATTGAATACTTCCTTCTACTGTTCATCCTTCATGCTTTAGGTTAGGTTACAATTGGGAAAAAAGTTAGGTTTTGTACATCCTTCTAGGTTTATAATCCTCCACGTGTTCTGCTGGTATGGTCTGAATTTTATGAGGCAAGATAAGCGAAAGTGCGATGTTGACAATTAAAAATGTCTCAACATTCGAAATTTCACTTCACTTCGCTAACGCCGTATCTATAAGACACAAAACTATTTTGGGAATTCATCTTTTATTTACCCTTAATACCATCCGAGGCAAAAGTTAAATATATTTAAATCTCGGATTTCCACAATCGATCGTCGGTTCAAGCCGTTGACTGACGCAAACAGTTCACTCACAAAAATTTTGAGACTGCTGGGGGCAAGTCTGCCGAAGACAGGTGTCTCAAAGAAATGTCAAGCAAGGCGAATTAATAGAAAAATTGCCTATTCTTGATGGAAACTATTTCCGATGCTGTTAAAGAGAAAATGCATAAGTTAAACGTACAATAATTCGAGAATTATTGCAATGAAATTAACTTACATTACTCTTGAACACATACACACGCATATGTATACTTTGTTTTTCGCACACGCGTAGGGGTTATGATGCACTCCCCTATTGTGTTATTTTAAACTTTGGACAAATACGTCCGATCAGTTGGAATTCACGTGGAGGAAAGAAAGAACACTTTTCCAAAAACCACGCTGTCCTATAAGTCGCTTTTGCCTTATTTTTCTTATTGTTTTATCCAAACTCCATTTATAGAAAAATAATGTAAAGCAATGCAAAACAAACCGATCAGCTGTGTGGCGCTGCCACTTAGTTCATTCTTTTTCCAGCTGGTTACCTACATTTCGCTTCTCACCACTTTAGCAAATATCGATAACAACAACAAAAATACTAAATAAGCGAAATCAGTTGAATTTGAAATTGCTGTACATTACAAGATTCATGGACTCGATTCCGCTCACTGGGTTCGATGTTGATCTTTGAGCCAGGAATACAGAAAGGTGTCGGTGAACCGGAGCGAGAACCAGAATGCGATTCAGAACGATAGTTAGTGTCTTGTGGAACCGGTAGTTGGGAAACAATTCCTTCAGGAGTAGGCGACAGTGCTCTAGACTGCGGTTTTACATCTAATTTCTTGTCCCCGGTGGTAAATTGGGCTTCGATTTCGGCAAGTCGACTCAATACCTCGGGATGATGATCCTCCCTTAAGGCGAACTCGCGGAAACGATTCCCTGGCTCCTCCAGTATATAAGGACTTCCAACTCGGCTTTGCGACGATTTTTTATATAGACGTAGTCGTACAACGCTCAGTACGAACAAGTGGCCCATATGACACCAGGCCCGGGCCTGTTACGAATGACCCTAAGTAAAGTTAATGTTACAACCTCTACCCACTCCGACCTAAGGGCATAGACGTATTACATATATAAACATAAATTAAACTAAAGAAATAGAAAATATTAAATGTAATGTAATAAAGTAAAATAAAGTAATAATAGGTTACATATAAAAAGAAAACAGGATAGGTATAAATAAAGATGATTACAACTAATTACGAGCGAGGAATGACAAGATCGCAGTTTTAATACCCGGAAGCGATGTTTCGGAACCGATAACGTGCCAAAGTCTGTTGTAGTCACTACATAGTATACGAAAAGGTTCATGCAGAGAATAGTTAGTTGTGCAAGTGGGAAGTATAAGCGGTGTGAAATTGCGGGTCCTTCTAGATGGAACAGAAATGTTAATTTGGCTCAACAGCTCGGAAGAGTCAATCTCACCATTCAAAAGTTTGTAAAGAAAAGTTACACCAAGCATTGTTCTACGATTAGTTAAAGAAGGAAGGTTAATTAACTGAAGTCGACTAGAATAAGATGGAAGTTGTACAGTTGGATCCCAGCGCATATCACGAAGGGCAAAGAGTAAAAACTGTTTTTGTACAGATTCTAATTTGTTTTGATAAAACTCATATTGAGGAGACCAAACACAAGATCCATATTCTAATATGGGGCGGACTAAAGAAGTAAAAAGTATTTTGGTAATATATGGATCCTTGAACTCCTTCGACCAGCGCTTCATAAAGCCAAGAACACTCTTAGCCCTACTAACAGTAGTCGATATATGCTGATTAAAACTAAGTTTGTGGTCGATTAAGATCCCCAAATCTTTTACAACCAAGGAAGTATTATTAATTTTTTTATTTAAAAAGTAACTTGTTAATTGGGGAGAACCTCTATAAAAAGACATAACTTTACACTTAGAACAGTTTAGAGATAACAAGTTAGTCCTACACCACCCCTGAAAAGCATTCAGGTCAGCTTGCAAGGTATGACATGAGAGAGAGTCTACGATGCGATTAGCGATTTTTACATCATCGGCATACATAAGAACTCTGGAATTTAAAAGAACGGTGGGGAGATCATTAATAAAAATGGTAAATAATAATGGGCCAAGGTGACTGCCCTGTGGGACTCCTGATTCAACACAAATGATCTTAGAAAGAGAGGACCTAAAAAGAACCCTCTGCCTCCTATTGCTTAGATATTGTAAAATCCAAGCAAGCAGAGCATCCGGAAAGCCAACTAAATTCAGCTTATGTAATAGTAAGGCATGGTTTACCGAATCGAAAGCCTTACTGAAATCCGTATATATAACATCAGTTTGCTTTTGTTTCTTAAAACCTTGGATTACAAAAGATGTAAACTGTAAAAGGTTAGTTGTGGTAGACCTATTCTTGACAAACCCATGCTGGTATGGCGAAAAAATAGATTTACATAAATGCTGTATTTGAGACGTCATAATTTTCTCAAACAGTTTAGGTATCGCTGACAATTTAGAAATTCCTCTGTAATTAGTGACGTCGGATTTATTGCCACATTTGTGAAGAGGTAAAATGAACGAATCCTTCCATATAGTTGGAAACTCGGACAGTGTAACGGACAACTCAAAAAGCTTAAGTAAAGGCGAGCACAATGACTCCGCACAGAACCTCAGGACACAAGCGGGAATACCGTCTGGGCCCGGTGAGTATACCGGCTTAATCGTCATTAGTTCCTTAGCTACCGAACTTTGCGTTATAATAGGATTAAGAATACAGTTGGATTTCGTTATAGGATATGGATATATCTGGCTAGAGTTGTACTTAGTAGATATGTACGTAGTCGAGAAGAAGTTAGCAAATAAATTAGAAATAGATTGATCAGAAGAGGCCGAATCATTATTAAAAACTGCAAACGATGGAAGGGAGACAGAATTTCGCTTTGAGTTAACGAAACTATAGAACTCTTTAGGATTTTCGGAGAATTGCAACTTGCAACGTTGTAAGTAATTATTATAGCATTTAGAATTAGAAACAATAAAATTCGATTTAGCAACCAAGTAACGAGACAGATCCGATGATAGACCCGTGACTTTATATTTTTTGTAATACCTAGACTTAAGATTCTTCAGTTTTGACAGCCCCCGCGTAAACCATGGTGATTTTTGCGTCACCACAGGAGACACTAGGGGTACACAGTCATTAAAGATCGAGTCAACAGTGGTATAAAATAAAGAAATGGCGGAATTCATATCCGTACAAGTGTATAAATTAGTCCAATCGGTATTAAGAAAGGCATTGTTTAGTGCGACAAAGTCAGTCTTCCGAAAACATCGGGTGCTTACCGTAGGATCACACTCGGAGATGGGCTCGCGGCTGGGAAACTCAATAGATAACTCTAAAGTTGGATGATAACTATCCTCTGGTAACACCATTGGACTAGTTCTAGATACTTCACAAAAGCTAGGATCAGAAGTAAAAATCAGATCCAGAAATCTGCCAGACGTATTAGAAATCGAATTCAGCTGGGCCAACGAAAGCTCAAGCAGACCATCAATAAAATCATGACACCCAGAGGGCAGCAACGTTTTGCTACCATTAACTGTTGACCAAGTCATAGTGGGCAGGTTAAAGTCCCCTAGGACAATTAATAAGTCTCTGTCAGAAAGTAGTTCAACTATAAATTTAATAGAATCTCTAGAATTTCTGTTAAAATTGAACCATTTAGCCAACAAACAAAAAAAAAAAAGGAAATTCAATGTGAACTTAACTTAAAATTGATTCTAAACTACTGTAGAGCCTTATGTTGACTCATTTCACTTAATCCTGGTTTTTTTGTCCGTTCCGAAGACGAATAAAAAATCTCCTTAGGCAAATTAAACGCCTTGGTTATACTTGAAAATAATTCCAAAATGCTTTTCTCATTTACTTAACGTGTTGAGTGAGGTTAGGTTTTGTTCGTAGAAAGGTTAGATTGAATACTTCCTTCTACTGTTCATCCTTCATGCTTTAGGTTAGGTTACAATTGGGAAAAAAGTTAGGTTTTGTACATCCTTCTAGGTTTATAATCCTCCACGTGTTCTGCTGGTATGGTCTGAATTTTATGAGGCAAGATAAGCGAAAGTGCGATGTTGACAATTAAAAATGTCTCAACATTCGAAATTTCACTTCACTTCGCTAACGCCGTATCTATAAGACACAAAACTATTTTGGGAATTCATCTTTTATTTACCCTTAATACCATCCGAGGCAAAAGTTAAATATATTTAACTCTCGGATTTCCACAATCGATCGTCGGTTCAAGCCGTTGACTGACGCAAACAGTTCACTCACAAAAATTTTGAGACTGCTGGGGGCAAATCTGCCGAAGACAGGTGTCTCAAAGAAATGTCAAGCAAGGCGAATTAATAGAAAAATTGCCTATTCTTGATGGAAACTATTTCCGATGCTGTTAAAGAGAAAATGCATAAGTTAAACGTACAATAATTCGAGAATTATTGCAATGAAATTAACTTACATTACTCTTGAACACATACACACGCATATGTATACTTTGTTTTTCGCACACGCGTAGGGGTTATGATGCACTCCCCTATTGTGTTATTTTAAACTTTGGACAAATACGTCCGATCAGTTGGAATTCACGTGGAGGAAAGAAAGAACACTTTTCCAAAAACCACGCTGTCCTATAAGTCGCTTTTGCCTTATTTTTCTTATTGTTTTATCCAAACTCCATTTATAGAAAAATAATGTAAAGCAATGCAAAACGAACCGATCAGCTGTGTGGCGCTGCCACTTAGTTCATTCTTTTTCCAGCTGGTTACCTACATTTCGCTTCTCACCACTTTAGCAAATATCGATAACAACAACAAAAATACTAAATAAGCGAAATCAGTTGAATTTGAAATTGCTGTACATTACAAGATTCATGGACTCGATTCCGCTCACTGGGTTCGATGTTGATCTTTGAGCCAGGAATACAGAAAGGTGTCGGTGAACCGGAGCGAGAACCAGAATGCGATTCAGAACGATAGTTAGTGTCTTGTGGAACCGGTAGTTGGGAAACAATTCCTTCAGGAGTAGGCGACAGTGCTCTAGACTGCGGTTTTACATCTAATTTCTTGTCCCCGGTGGTAAATTGGGCTTCGATTTCGGCAAGTCGACTCAATACCTCGGGATGATGATCCTCCCTTAAGGCGAACTCGCGGAAACGATTCCCTGGCTCCTCCAGTATATAAGGACTTCCAACTCGGCTTTGCGACGATGGTTTATCTAATGAGCTCCCATTGGTAGTATATTAGTAAGGACTGGGGGTCGTAATATAAGCGATAAGCAGCCAAAAGATTTCGAAGTTCGACCAATGGGCTACGCGATACTATGTAAAGATGGCTACGGTAAACCGATAGACTATTATATGGATGTGCAAGTTGACCAATGCGTATATATATTTTATTAACTTTTTTTAATAAATTCTGCAGGGGGAGGGGTCAGAAAATATAGAAATATATATATGTTTGTTCAAAGAAAAGTAAGTAACGGTGACGCGTAAATGAGAGTTATCCCCGCGATGGAAACTTTTAAATTTCCCTCGATGTTGCCCAAAGAAAATAAGCGTTTACTCCGATTAATGTTTAAAATATTCTTGAGAAAGTAATGGTCCTTGCTGCCGAATTTCCTGATGTCCTCTGCATTAATCTCCTTTGGTGCTGAGGTATCCTTGAAGCTTAGTTCACCTTAGCGGTGAATGTCCTTGTCCTATGTGCTTTTTGATCCTTCCATTGTGAATCCTTGTATTGATGAGTAGTCCGGTTGATGATCCTTGTCAAGTTGTTATCCTTCCGGATTGTAGCAATTTTTTTCCCTCGATGTTATCTTGCTGAATTCCAAATACTGAATGCCTTTTCCAGTGCATATGCTTGGACTTAAATGGCACCTTGTGCTTTACTCTTCCGTGTCTTTCACTCTGCTGCTTTGAGTGAGAGTGGTGGATTTTTTGGTTACCCATACCCAGGTCTCGTTCAACTCGAAGTGCGGTAGGTTACAGTCCCACTAATGACCTTGACTCGCTCTGTCTGCTTCTGGTAACTTTAGCTCTTTTTCTTTTCTCTCTTTAAAAATTTTTATTTTAATAAAACTAATTTCTATTTGCGACTCTGTAGATGGCTTCGTTGATGACCCTATTGCTAGCTCTGTAACTCAGTAGCTGAGTTCATTAATAATTCTCTCCGAACTATGCTGTTGAGGATACTAGTAATCCTGTCGAAAACTCTGTTGATGACTCTGCTGATGATTCTGTCGAAACCCTGCCAGAGACTGCCGATTTTCTCACCTTAGCATGGCATGACTGTGTGCGAATGACAAAAAAAAAATCAAAATTGAATCAAAGCTGTGTGTAAGAGTGAGGGAGAAATGGCAAGAGAATGCTCGTAGCTCTCACCCACGCCCCGAATCAAACCGTGAATTGTCTATTCTCATTGTTACTGGCCGCTCGTGTGTCCCTGTCTTTTTCTCGCATGTAACTGTCGCTTGCAACGAAAACTAAAAGCGCGTGGCACATCGACAACGTATATGCAACCTTTAAATACCCTAGACCTTTAAAGTCCCTAAAAAAAAATGATTACTTCTGAGTTGACTCCGATATATATATATTACTGAATGCACACATATAAAATTTTCACTCTTGTGTGGACTCATATATGTTTAATATATATATATATATCAATAAATATACATACATATATATATATATTTTAATATTTCCCTTTTCCGTTTTTCCACTTTGATGGCTATAGGTAAAAAAAGAGTTACCAAAAAAGTTGCAAGGGTAAACAAACTTTGACGCGGTCGAAGTTAGCCCCGGCCCTCTGGTTTTATTTAAATTGTTCGGGAAGATAAAAAAAGAAAGAAAAAAAATTTATCTCAACTGTGTGCCTCTGTGTGCACAGCGTTCATTTCATTTGTTTTATTGTTTTAAAAAAATTCTCCAACCACATTGGTAGTAAAAGAATATCAAAAAAAGTTAGTAGTGCGCAAGATGCACTTTCGTGCTTCAAATTGCTATTATACATAATTAGAATTATTAGGTAAAGGCAAGTTAAGTCTTGCGCATTTCTGCGCCCCTTTGCGTTTCTTCGCTCTTTGGCGAAGATCAGCTTTTAATTAATCAATACGCTTTATGCAGCGTTGTCGGTCCTCCTCCCTTGTTAGGGTAGCCAGTAAGTCTAATTTCAGCCTCTTCTGCTGGAGTAGCCTACGCACCTGGCCTCCTCGTTTTGTTGGTTTCTTCGTTTGTGTAGGTTTTTTCGTTGCGAGCACGGTACTCAGCTATTGTGAGTGGGCGCGGTCCATCGTTGGGATACAGCTCTAACGATTCTTCTAGCGTTGGTGCGTCCCTTTGCTTGATAGGAGCAGATTCCTCAAAGGGAATATCTTCGCCGTTGTTCATTCGTGGTTTTGTTTATCTTGTTGGTTTTTTTTTTTTGTTTTGTTTTGCCTTTTTTATTATTGTTGCATTAAAAATGTTTTTTTTTTAATTCTTTCATTTTTCTGCTGTTGTTGTTAATTGATGTTGCCGCTTTTTATATAAAATTTTGTTATTATAATTTATATATTTTTGTGTGCAGCTCAGGTCCTGTCACGGTCGCCATGTGAAAGGAAGCAACGGCCGGGTTCCATTAGGTGCAACTTATGCCACAGCTACAAAAGAGAGAGAAAGTGTCGGTACATACATACATATGGTTGGAGCGCTTGCATCAAAGTGCTCGGTTAGCGTTCACACGCTGCCCTGGCTCTAGCTCATGTTATGTTTGTGCATACATTGCTTTTGTTAATATATGTATGTGCATATACAAATGTACATACATATATGATCATGATTAGCTGTATCGTCTTAGCTGTATTTATGTGAATATGTTTATGTGCATACATCAATATATACATATAAACATATTCAAGTGCACAATTATATTTTAATGCGTATATGTTTATACTTGCAACAAAGTGTTACAATGTGAGCTCATTGTATTAAATGATTATTTGAATGAATATACTACAATACATCGCATTCAGACAGATTACTAACCAATTACTAAAATGTATCAAATTGGCGTATGGATGTATTTGAGATGAAAACTCTTGCCCTTGCTTGCGTTTTGACATTGGCATTTTTGAAAATAACTGATCCAGCAACGATAAAGAACCATAACCATAACCATAACCATAACCATAAGCAGTGGAGGATCTTGGCCAATCTTCTGCCCTACCATTAAATTCCAGAAGATCCATAATTCAATGTCCGGACATTTAATTATAAGCGTATTGTCCCTCACTAGCCTGACCAACTGGAATGCAGCACGTAACATTATCAGACTCACCCGGAACAATATTAATGGAGGAAGGTTCGTGAACATTAAATATTCCTGTGGTATTTTGTTTTGTGTAACACCAATATCGGTAGCACCCTGTGAGCCGCCCATTATGGCTCCATGACGTTGTGCACCGTCCAAATTTGCAGCACCCTGCTACCGGTCCAGCCTGAGTGCCGCCCAAAGCATGCGGTGCGCCCATTATGCACCCTTGACGTTGTGCACCGTCCAAACATGCAGCACCCTGTTTGCCGCGCAAAGCATGCGGGGCGCCCATTTGCAGCACCATGTGTGCCGCCCAAAGCATGCGGAGCGACCATTATGCCTCCATGACGTTGTGCACCGTCCAAATTTGCAGCACCCTGTGTGCCGCCCAAGCACACAAATTTGCAGCACCCTGTGGAGCGCCCATGATGGCTCCGCGACATTGTGCGCCGTCTAAATTTGCAGCACCCTGTGTGCTGCCCAAAGCATGCGTCTTTTCCAATTCTGAAATACAGTCAGTTATAGAGTCATTAGCAATTTTTACGTTAACTATTTCACTTTCCGTTAAATGAATTTCTTGTATTTGTTGTGCTTGTCCATCGTATATATCTTCAATTTTTGAACTTTGTGATGCAAATTGTTCTTGCGATTGCGTCATCATTCTATGCATATTGCACATATTGTCTTTTGTCTTTCGGCGCTTGGCTCGTATTGGACGCGTCTCTTTCTATCAAACTCTCTAATACGGTAGACTCGTTTACCGCCGATTTCAGCGTTTCCATCATTTTATTGCTCATATTTCGCATTTCTAGTCAATTAGAACACCATCAAAGCACTTTTACATATTATATAAGTTAAAATAAAGAATGTTAACGTCAAGAATGTCTCGACCACGCGTTACTTTAACGCCCGAAAGTTTTACCGATACAAAAATAGAAGATTTAGCACGAATTGATTTTAAACCTATTTATAAGATACTGAGTATAGATTATTATGGTGGTTCTTAGATACAACAAATTATAAAGTTTAAAGCAAAGTCTCAGCGTGAAAGAACAGCCAACAACAGCTGCTTCGTCGTTTGGAAATAAATCCTCAAGCACTGCCACAAGTGAAACCCGATGTTTTAACTGCTCTGGATGGGGGCATTACAAAAGCCAATGCCCGAAGCCGATAAGACTTCCAAATTCCTGCTTCAAGTGTGGCATAGTGGGCCTTGTTTATAAAAACTGACCGACTCGGATGGGAGCTGCCGCCGGCACCACTGCCGCCGCTCCTGATGATGTGGGGGATAGATTGAACCATCTACAACTGGTGAGTGTTGCTTTTGTTTGTGATCAAGTTTAAGATAGGAAATTTATAAATATGTTTTCCCTTCTCGACTCGTGCAGTCCGAAGAGTTTTATCCGCGAATCTGAAGTCCCCCCCAACTGTCGTCTTGGTCCCAGTAGATTGAACTGCCGAGGTTTATGAAATAGCCAACTTCGGTCTTTGGGCCAAATTGTTTGTAGAATTCACCTCCTCGGCACGGAGACCATCCAATGAAGCAACCGAACTGCCGATGATTAGTGGCAGAGATCTCCTGTATAAAATTAACATTAGACTTTGTAAACTAAAAGAAGTTAAATATTCATACCTATTAGGTATGAATAAACCGACTGAATATATAAATATGAAACTCACTGCTGTTCTGAAATCCTTTGATATATTGAGGGAAGAAAGTGACACTGCCGTATGATAGGAATGAGATTGTATCTGCCGAATTGTTGTCTGATTCTCCCCTCCCGAAAACTTCTGCTGTACCTACGGAAACACTGGATGATGCACTTCTGGCTATAAATGCTATTGAGGTCCCTGCTGTCAATTATTTAGAGTTTGATATAGAGCCCACTTTACGGGAAGAGCAAGACGGACACATAAGGTCTATGATTTCCACTGCATATGTACAGGTTGCCCCTGAGCTAGTGAAGCCCGTGAATTATGAGATGAAGATAGAACTGACTAGCCAAACTCCCATTTTCTGCCGTCCGCCGTCTGTCGCACCACTAACGCATCGAGGTGCGGGATATCTGTGATGATCTCTTGAAAGCTGGCATTATTCGCCACAGTAGTTCCCCTTACGCTGCCGCTATTGTCCCAGTACGTAAAAAGGACAACACCCTGAAGTGTGTAGATTACCGCCCGTTGAACAAACTTACTGTCCGGGATCATTTTCCGATTCCTCTGTTAGACGATTGCATCGAACATCTGGGTGGTAAATCATTCTTCACTGTCTTGGACTTGAAGAATGGATTCCACCATGTGAAAATGCATCCGGATTCAATCAAATATACCGCCTTTGTAAGCCCTGATGGCCAGTTTGAATATGTACGCATGCCCTTCGGACTCTGTAATGGCCCTTCCGTGTTCGATAGATTTGTTTATTTTGTCCTTAAGAAATTTATAAACCAAGGTCAGCTAGTGATATACATGGATGACATCCTGGTTGCATCGCATGACTTCGAAACCCTTCTGGAGGTACTGAAGGAAATACTATATACGCTAAGAGTGAATGGGAATGGGAATCGGAGCAGTGCTACTCCAAAAACAAACCGACGGTAAACTTCACCCAGTATTTTACTTCTTTTGGACAGCCTCTGTCGCCTTATCGAAACCGAATCGAAACTACACAGTTATGAACTAGAAACGTTTTAGCTGCGTGACGGAGTGGTGTACCGTCTGTCTTCGAGGGGTGTACCCCAACTTTACGTCCCTTCCGAAATTATAAATCATGTCATACGAATAGTGCATGAGAAGCTTGGCTATATGGCCACGGAGAAGTGTTGTGCACAAATCAAGAAGTACTACTGGTTTCCATGTATGAAGTCTTACGTCAACAATTATATTAAAAACTGCCTCAAGTGTAATTATTTTTCCGCTTCTGCCCAAGACAACCGCATCACGCTACACTGTATTCCGAAAGTGCCCCTGCCGTTTGACACCATTCATATTGATCATCTAGGTCCCCTTCCGTCCATACGCTCTAAGAAAAAATACCTTCTGGTTGTATTGACGCGTTCACTAAATTTGTGAAGCTGTACCCTGCAACTACTACTAATTCGCGTGAAGTATGTCAGACGTTAAAATCACAGTATTTTGAAAATTACAGTAGACCTCTACGAATTATCAATGACCGCGGTACCTGCTTTACTTCGTCCGAATTCGCAGAATTTCTAAGGGCCAATAATATAATTCATGTGGAGAATGCCACTGCCTCACCCCGTGCCAACGGCCAAGTCGAGCGGGTTAACCGTGTCTTGGTTCCCATGCTGGGTAAACTGACAGAACCGGTGGACCACGCGGATTGGGTGCAACAATTGCCGAACATAGAATTTGCATTGAATAACTCCGTCTATTCCACGACAAAATTTGCCGCTTCCGTAATCCTATTCGGGGTGAAACAACGAGGTGTTGTAGTAGATGAACTAACCGAAAGGTTGGGTGAGAGGACAGCGGAGGTCGATGCCTCAGGGGTAGACGTCCGGAGATTGGCCTTCCGTTACATTGTCAAGTCTCAAGAATATAATGCCGAGTATTATGCGAAGCATCACCCCCTGCCGCTAGTTTTGACGAAGGGGATTTCGTAGTTATTAAGAATGTAGACACTTCGGCAGGTACAAACAAAAAACTTATCAGACGGTATCGTGGCCCATACGTTGTTCACAAAAAACTTCCGAATGATCGATATGTTATCCGGGATGTGGAGGGCTCCCAGATCACCAAACTGCCGTATGACGGGGTACTAGAAGCCTCCAAATCAAAGCTATGGGCGGCCCCTGATCAAAATTCCACTTCAGATATCTAAACAAAGGCGACAAACGAGGTCGATTCCTTGTCAGGACGGCCGAGTTGTAAGATGCCAGTTATTTATGATTTATGTTAAATGTTTACACATGTATCTTTGTTAGTATTTCTAAGAATCCAATGTTAGTATTTCTAAGTATCGATTGTTAGTAATAAGTTAGTATTTTAAGTATCGATTGTTAGTATTAAGGCGTCTATTGGTATGCGGCCTAAGGCCACACTGGAGAGTGCCTTCTTCTTCTTCCGGACACAACCAAATGAGACAGACATCTAGCTGCTCATCAGAATTTTAAATCTTTTGCCATCGATACTTACAAATCTATTTTATAGAAAATAAATCAACATTTACAGTTAACACGTTCAAAATTCATTTTAATCATTGTTTCGAATTTTGCGGTGTATTTGGTACTTATTATAATTGAAATCACGAGCATATGAGTCTTTTTGACATAGGAAGACAGATAAAGGTAGAATGCCCTAGTGGTAGTGAAGAAGGTTGGAAAACAGAATATAATAGTGAAGTTCAGAACCACGAACTTAGCCAAGTGCAGACCCCTACTACTAGCCAAGCATACAACCATGTAACCATTGACCCAAGTGCTGTTAGAGTGCTGTTAGCCAAGCTCTGGCACAGCAAGGTTTCAGTCTACGCTAAACGCAATGACAGCTAGGATAGATAGCTTGTACATTGAAGCTCCACAAGTAGAAAGTTTCCAAAGAACTTGTGTCCAACCTGAGAAATGATGTGACATCCCACTTGATACCATTAAGTCCGTTCCCGAATTTTCTGGGGGTTCCGACGAATATGTAGCATGGAGGCAGTCAGCCTGCGATGCCATACAACGGCAGCAGTACTCACTATCAAGTGACAATTATCACAAACAAGTTCAGAGGAGCAGAAAGAGCAGTTTTAGTATCACACAATACAGTGCTTAACTTTGATGCTATATTAGCTAGATTAGATTGCTCCTACGCTGACAAGACATCGCTACGACTTTTAAGGCAAGCACTCGAAATATTTAGACAAGGCGATTTAAGCCTTATGGAATATTATGACGAGGTCGAAAAAAAATTAACCCTCGTTACAAACAAGATAGTTATGACGTCATAGCGACATATCTCCGACATATCTCCGCCCAGTACATTTTTTTTGCGGAGATATGTCGCTTTTTTAACGGCGGAGATATTACGTTTTGAAACCCCATATCTAGGCGCAAAATTATGTATATATAGTCATATATCCGACTCCAATACCCAATAACATATAAATATTTCGGCCCCTAAAATTCATAACGTTAAAGTAAACATCCGTTTTTATAAACAATTGTCCCCCTCAAAACCAAAGCGTATGAACGCTAATCCATAAAAATTAACATAAACAATCGAACACTTGAAGTAATAATTGTCCCCCTCAAAACCAAAGCGTATGAACGCTAATCCATAAAAACTAACATAAACAATTGAACACTTGAAATAATAATTGTCCCCCTAACAACCAAAGGCGTGAGAACGCTAACTCAGCACTTAAAATCGGACCAATCAAATCGTCGAAGTATCAACCACGCCACCAAAGGGCTCCCAAATTTAGCTATAAATATAACCATAAGACATTTTTGTAATCAGTTCTAAGTTTTCTTTCAAATAATAAAGTACGTTACTTAACTCACGAAAAATATCTTTTCCTTATCGAGAAAATCGAATATTTAATTGGCGCAGTCGGTAGGATTGGAAAAAAAAAGTTATTCTATCCGTGTTACATATAGAATTGTTATCCGTGTGTTACATAGAATTGGTGAATAACTATTGTAGTGAACTGTTATTCTATCCGTGCGACGCGTAGAATTGTTATCTGTGCGTTACATAGAATTAGTGAATAACCACTATAAAATAAATTTCCGATCCGACATCAAGAACTTACGGGTAGTGCTCAAAAGTCTACAACAGTGAAAAATATTTTCTGCCAACTGTGCGCGGAAGTATCAACTGTGTGTTGCAACCAAAGAAAAAAAATATTTACGCCAACTGTGCGCGAAAATATTAACTGTGTGTTACAACTATTAAATCCAATTGAGGAACAAAAACCGCCAACTTGTGTGCGAACAAAAAAACCAAAATCCAAAATAAAACATAACCAAAACCCAGAAAATTAACAAAACAAAACACCACAAAAAACCCAGAAGATCAACAAAACAACACATCACTAAAACCCAGAAAAAAAAAAAAAACAAAACAACACATCACTAAAACCCAGAAAAAAAAAACCCAAAACAAACCATCACTAAAACACAGAAAAAAAAAAAAACCAAAACAAACCATCACTAAAACCCAGAAAAATCAAAAAATTTAAAAGATATAAAATGGCTGTAGAACTCCCCGAAGCCCACCTCAACCAAGCACTGTCTTCATTAAGACAGGTGGCAAATTACGATGGAGCTCCAGAAAATCTGACGTCGTTTATAAGGAGAATAGATTTTATTATGCACCTATATCCAACCAATGATATAAGGCAGCATAACATACTGTTCAGTGCAATCGAGATGCAGCTCACCGGAGAAGCACAACGACTCTCACAAATTGGACAATCTAACACCTGGCCGGAACTAAGGACACTCCTTATCAACGAATTAAAAACGCAGACCCCCTGTGAGGAACTTCTGCGACGCCTCTACAACACCAGCTACGCAGGAAATCTTCGTAAGTTTGTAACCGATATAACATTATAACAAACAAATTAAGTCTAGAAAACGATGCGAATAACACCGCGCTTTATACAAACGCGTTAAATAACACCATCAAAGACGTAATAAACAAAAAATTACCCGATAGATTATTCATGACGTTAGCTAGATACGATATAACCACAGTCAGTAAATTGAAGCAAGTAGCTCAAAGAGAAGGGTTATACGAAAATAGTATAACAGAAATAAGAAAATCTAATCAAAGCCAAAATCAGAATCAAAATGGTGGAAAAACTTTTGTACCCAATAGTACAATTCCGTCTCAAACAAAACAATCAGATACAATACCAAACCAAAAACTATTCCAAGAATTTCAACAAAAATTAAATATTGACAGGGCTCAAAATCCAATGAATAATCAACAGCAAAACAACTATTCAAAGAATAATGTAGCAAACCAGCCTACAAAAAGGCAAAGAGAAAGTAATAGTGGAATTAGCAAAATGGATACATCCGAATATTTTCATCAGAATGCCTCGGATCAATCGGAAGAAGAGATAGAGACAAGTCCTTCATCAGAATAATGATGAACAATAAACCTTTGAGATGTATAGTCGATTCAGGCTCTTCAATCAATATAATGTCCGAAAACTTTTTTAATTTCAAAACCTATTTAGGAGATTCCAAAATTCACATGATTGAAGGAGCAGTAGAACTAAAAGAAATTATTTTCCTTGCACCCAGCAAACTTTGTCCGACAGAACAAAAATTTTATATCCATAAATTTTCAAATAAATACGACATGTTGATAGGCAGAACTTTCCTAAAAGCCTGCAAAGCACAAATAAATTATGAAGAAGAATACGCAAAATTAGGAAACTATACATTTTATTTTAGAGATGTTGAAGAAATAGAAGAAGAACAAAACATAGAAGTTTTGGACCCACCCACAGAAAGGGACCCGGAAACAAATTTTGCGATTGAAAATGAAATAATAGAAAGCAATGAGTATAGACTCGACCATTTAAACAACGAAGAAACTCAAAAACTAAAAAAGGTCTTGTACGAATTCAGTGACATTCAGTATCGCGAAGGTGAAAATTTGACTTTCACGAGTACAATAAAGCACTCTATTCATACAAAACATGAGGACCCAATCTATAAACGACCATACAAATATCCCCAAACATTTGATATGGAAGTCAACAAACAAATAAACGAAATGATTGAACAGGGTATCATTCGAAAATCGAATTCCCCCTACTGTTCACCCATTTGGATCGTCCCAAAAAAAGGAGATGCTTCCAAGAAACAAAAATTCAGATTAGTCATTGACTATCGAAATCTAAATGAAGTCACAATAGACGACAAATTTCCAATTCCAGTCATGGACGAAATTCTCGACAAACTAGGAAAATGCCAATACTTTACCACCATTGATTTAGCTAAGGGATTTCATCAAATTCAAATGGATCCTGAATCTATTGCAAAAACAGCTTTTTCAACTAAACATGGCCATTACGAATACACACGTATGCCATTTGGTCTTAAAAATGCCCCGGCAACATTCCAAAGATGTATGAATAATCTTTTGGAAGACCTTATTTATAAGGATTGCCTTGTTTATCTGGATGACATCATTGTGTACTCCACTTCATTGGAGGAACACATACTATCACTCAGAAAGGTATTTAACAAACTAAGAGAAGCTAATCTTAAACTCCAACTTGACAAATGCGAATTTATGAAAAAGGAAACTGCATTCCTTGGTCATATAATAACAACAGAAGGTATAAAACCTAACCCAGATAAAGTCAAAGCAATTCAAAATTTTCCGATACCCAAAACTCCAAAAGAAATTAAATCATTCTTAGGATTATGCGGATTCTTCAGGAAATTTATACCCAACTTTGCACATATTGCAAAACCTTTAACTCTAGGATTAAAGAAAGGAGCTAAAATAAATATAAACGACCCAAATTATATTTCATCCTTTGAAAAATTAAAATATCTCCTTATGAATGATCCTATACTTGCATATCCCGATTTCAAAAAACCATTTTTCCTAACCACAGATGCCAGCAACATAGCTTTAGGTGCGTTCCTTTCACAGGACCATAGACCTATTTCTTATGGTAGTAGAACACTTAACGAACACGAACTTAATTATTCAGCCATAGAAAAGGAATTACTATCTATTGTATGGGCAACTAAATATTTTAGGCCATACCTTTTCGGTAGAAAGTTCGAGATTCTAAGCGACCATAAGCCTTTAGTATGGCTCAACAATATAAAAGAACCAAATATGAAACTTCAAAGATGGAAAGTAAGACTAAATGAGTTTGATTACAAAATTAAATATTTACCTGGCAAAGAAAATCATGTAGCAGATGCCCTTTCCAGAGTTAAAATAGATGAAAACTTTTTAGGATCAACAGAAAGCACAGCAGCTACAATACATAGTGCTCACGAGGATAATGAAAACTACATTCCAATAGTAGAAAGACCCATTAATTATTACAACAGACAAATAGAATTCATTAGAGGTTCAGAAGACAAAGCAGAAACAACAACTTACTTTTACAAAACAAACATAAAAATAACATACAAAGAAATGACCAATGCTTACGCAAGGGATATAATCATAAGATATCTTTGCAGTAAGAACACTGTACTATATTTTCATAATGAACAAGATTTTCCCATATTCCAACAAGCTTTTATCGAAATAATACAACCAAACGCAAATACAAAAACCTCGAAATCTAGCATTAAGTTAGAGGACCTTCAAACGTTTGCACAATTTAAAGAAATAATCCTAAAACAACATAAAGAATTATTACATCCAGGAATTGAAAAAACGATTAATTTGTTTAAAGAAGAATATTATTTTCCCGATTTTCAAAACCTAATTCAAAACATTATTAATGAATGCTCAGTATGCAATATCGCAAAGACAGAAAATAGAAAAACAAAACTAACTTTTGAAATAACACCAGAACTTTTTAATATCAGAGAAAAATACGTCATGGACTTTTACATGATCGACAATTTACAATTCCTTTCATGCATTGACATTTACTCGAAATTTGTAACACTTGTAGAAGTAAAGTCTAGAGATTGGTTAGAAGCCAAGAGAGCAACTATGAAAGTATTCACTGAAATGGGCAAACCGATAGAAATAAAATCAGACAAAGATTCAGCATTTCTGTGTATAGCACTAAAAAATTGGCTACATGAAGAAAATGTAAAGTTAGAAATCACATCAAGTAAAAACGGCATCTCAGATGTAGAAAGATTCCATAAAACAGTAAATGAAAAACTCAGAATTATAAATAGTGAAAATGACATCGAAGATAAATTACTTAAATTTGAAAAAATTCTCTACGTATACAACCATAAGACGAGACATAAAACAACTAACCGAACACCAGCGGACATTTTTATCTATGCAGGATCCCCCGACTATAATACCCAAACAAGAAAAATACATCAAATAAACAATTTAAACGAAGATAGACACGACTTCGAAATCGACACTAGATTTAAACAAGCACCATTAGTAAAGTCAAAAACGACAAATCCATTCAAAAAGACAGGAGAAATAAATCAGTTAGACGAGAAACATTTTGAAGAAAGAAATAGAGGACAAAAAGTTACACACCACAAATCAAAATTCAAGAAGAAAAAGAAAGTTAATAAAAGCAAATACGACAATTAATTAATTACAGGTCAACAACTCAAGATGACTTTTTTATGCATCATGCTATTCTTAACATTAAATCAACATGCAGTCAATCCATTGACATAAACCCAGTAAAAGCACCAAACGGTTACTTAATATTTAAAACAGGAACCATGGACTTACCGACAAACTTTGAATATCATTATTTAAAAGTGAATTTAACTCTAATAGACATTACATATAATAATTTAATGCAACAAGCACAGGAATTTATACCTAACAGAAAAACTAAGTAGGGAAATTAATGGAATACAAATTGTAAAACGTAACAAACGAGGATTAATTAACGGAATTGGTTCAATATACAAATATCTTTTTGGTACTCTTGATCAGGACGATAAAGACGAATTAGAAGAAAAAAAAATAATCTTGAAAGCAATAGCGTACAAGCAAACGAACTAAATTACGTAATAGACACTGTTAATAAAGGTTTAGAAGTAATAAACAGCCTCAGGGAAGAAAAAGAAAAAGAAGTAAGATTAGAAGTTCTAATCTTTAATTTTGAGCATTTCACAGAATACATTGAAGACATAGAAATGGGCATGCAGCTCACTAGACTAGTAATTTTTAACCCAAAACTTAAACATAATCACTTAAGTCATGTTAATTCGGAAAAACTATTGAATACAAAAACTTCCACCTGGCTTAAACCAAGTTCAAACGAGATATTTATCATTTCAAACATTCCTCAAGAAGTAATAAAAACCCCTATCTTTGAGATACTTCCTTATCCAGACGAGAATAAAAATATTTTGACAGAAAATTCATACGATAAATACTATTTTAATAACAACACTTTGTTCAATAAAAACACAAAACAAATAGAAACTAACGAATGTATAATAGGCATTTTAAATCAAATCCCAACCACTTGTAAATACACTAAGACATATAAGAATTTTCAAACTAATTACATTGAACCAAACATAATTGTAACATGGAATCTACCAAAAACTAAACTTAATCAAAATTGCGTAAACAACGAATTAATAATAGAAGGCAATAACATAATAAAAATTTACGATTGTGCCTTACAACTAAACGAAATATCAATAATAAATTCATTACTTGACTATAGCCAAAGCATTTATGTAACAAACAATATCACCAGGCTAGAACCTATTTCCTTTATCCAAACAAAAGAGATAATTAACGAACATACGAAATATTATACTGCATTTCAAACTATTACATTAACCACTTTTATACTTACTATAATAAGTTTGATTACATACTTAATCTATAAGTTTAAGGCAATGCCACAAAAATTAATTATTAAGCATTTCCGATCAAATAACAATCGTGGTCCCACAGACATAATCGAAACCCCAATTGTTGAAAAAATCGAGTCCCAAATTATAAACAAAATTGATACTCCAATATTTACAGCTGAGAAAAACCCCTCGCTATATCCCAATGTATCCGCCTGAGGACAGGCTATTTTCTTTAGGATGGGGGAGTCATATATCCGACTCCAATACCCAATAACATATAAATATTTCGGCCCCTAAAATTCATAACGTTAAAGTAAACATCCGTTTTTATAAACAATTGTCCCCCTCAAAACCAAAGCGTATGAACGCTAATCCATAAAAACTAACATAAACAATTGAACACTTGAAATAATAATTGTCCCCCTAACAACCAAAGGCGTGAGAACGCTAACTCAGCACTTAAAATCGGACCAATCAAATCGTCGAAGTATCAACCACGCCACCAAAGGGCTCCCAAATTTAGCTATAAATATAACCATAAGACATTTTTGTAATCAGTTCTAAGTTTTCTTTCAAATAATAAAGTACGTTACTTAACTCACGAAAAATATCTTTTTTTCCTTATCGAGAAAATCGAATATTTAATTATATGTACATTC